>NC_082708.1:168584375-168825196 GCF_030144855.1 Hypanus sabinus | reverse complement strand
AAAGTGCATGACTATACACTTCCATCTGCCACTTTTCCCATTCTCATAATCTGTCTAAATCCTTCTGCAGTCTTTCTGCTTCCTCAACACTACCTGCCCCTCCACCTATCTTCATATCTGCTGTAAACTGGGCCACACTTCCATCATCCAAATTATTGACGTACAACGTAAAATGAATCGGCCCCAACACAGACCCCTGTAGAACACCACTAGTCACTGCAGCCAGCCAGTAAAGGCTCCCTTCTACACTCTTTGCCTCCTGCCAATCAGCCAATGCTCTATTCATTCTAGTATCTTTCCTCTAATACCATGGGCTCTTGTTAACCAGTATCATATGTGGCATCTTGTCAAAGGCCTTCTGAAAATCCAAATTCACAACATTCACTAATTTTCCTTTGTGTATTCTGCTTGTTATTTTGCCAAAGCATTCCAGCAGATTTGCCAGGCAAGATTTTCCCTTAAGGAAATCATGGATGTTAAGCTCCCAACTATGTTCTTCTTTTAGCCACGACTCAGTGATCCCACAATGTCATACCTGCCAATCTGTAACTGTGCTACAAATTCATCTACCTTATTCCGTATACTGCATACATTTAAATATAACACCTTCTGCCCTGTATTCATCATCCTTTTTGATTTGTCCCCCTTTTACATTGCAACTCATCCCATTGACTGCAATTATGCTCCATCATCGGCATGTCCCTTGTAGTGGTCTCACTACACAATGCCTCTGTTTGTAAAGCAACTGCTCCATCCTCAGCCATATCACTCTGATTCCCATTCCCCTCCCAAAATAGTTTAAAGCCTCCCAAACAACTCTAGCAAACCTGTCTGCAGATACATCCGTGCCCCTTGAGTTCAGGTGTAACCCGTCCCTTTTGTACAGGTAATATCTTCCCCCAAAGAGATCCCAGTGATCCAGAAATTTGAACCCCTGTCGCCAGCACCAGTTCCTCCGCCACATATTTACCTGCGGAATCATCCTATCCTTACCCTAACTGGCGCATGGCGTTAACAGCAATCCAGAGATTACTACTGTGGACGTCCTGTTTCTCAGCTTTCTACCTAGCTCCCTAAAATCTCACTTCAAGAACTCCTTGCCTTTCCTACCTATGTCATTGGTGCCAATATGTACCAAGAATTCTGACAGCTCACCCTTCTCCTTTAGAATTCCATAGACTCAGTCCAAGCCATCCCTGACTCTGGCACCTGGGAGGCAACATACCATCCGGTTGGCTCTATCGTATCCACAGAATATCATCTCCACTTCTCTAACTATGGAATCTCTTAACACTACTTCAGTTCTCTTGACAGTTTCTCTCTTCTGAGCACAGTGCCAGGGTCCCGGTCCCTGCGGCTTCCCCGGTAAGTCGTAGTCCCTCAATAGTATCCAAAATGTTGTACTTATTATTGAGAGGGACGGCCATGAGGGTACTCGGTACAGGTCGCCCATTCCCCTTTCTTCTCCCGGCTAATAAGGGAGGTCAGGGGAGAATGGACAGACTAGTTCAAGCTGGCAGGAGGGTGGCACTAACTCAAGTAACCACCTGTTACAACTGTGGTGTGCAGAACAGCACCTCTGAATGTAGGACATGTTGAATTTTGAAGGGGATGCACTGCAGCAGCAGAGCACCAGACTGGGTTCCACTCCTGTATGTGATGAAGTGGCCACTGAGTGTACTTGCAACGGTGAATTGCAAGTCTAAAACAGAGGGCAAAAGAAATGTAAGGAATATGAATTTAGTTAGTAAATAGCTTTAAGTCTTTCAGTGTTTGCTGAAACTCAATCTGCACCTTATATCAAATACTGAAGATCTTTTAAGAATAATTCTGCTTTTTTGTATCAGTACGGATGTGGAATTGAGAGAGGAAGCAATGGGGGAGCTAGTATGTTACCTTTGCATAAGTAGAGTTACAAGTTTACATTGTTGGCGAAGAAGGAAAAATCTGACTTCCACATTTTTCTCAGTGCTACAACTTCAAAAGCTAGTGGTTATGTTGTATAATATCTTTCACAGTTAACAACTAACAGTACAAAGTACACACAGTGGCGACTTTATTAGGTATATCTGCATACCTGCTCATTAACTTAAATATCTAATCAGCCAATCATGTGGCAGTAACTCAATGCATAAAAGCATCCAGACTTGGTCAAGAGGTTCAGTTGCTGTTCAGACTAAACATCAGAATGGGGGGATAAAAGTGAACTGAGTGATTTTGACAGTGGAATGATTGTTGATGCCAAGCAAGGTAGATTGAATATCTCAGAATTGCTAAAGTTCTGGGATTTTCATACACACCAGTCTTTCAAGTTTGCAGAGAATGGTGCAAAACCCCAAAACAAAAATTTCCAGTGAGCAGTAGTTCTGTGGGCAAAAAAATGCCTTGTTAATGAAAGAAGTCATACCATTTCCCTAATGAACAAATTCAGACAACTCCAAAACAACAGGAAGGCAACAGTAGCTCAAATTACCAAACATTAGAACAGTTAATGTACAGAAATGCATTTCTGAATGCACAGCTCTTTGAACTTTAAAGTGGATGGGCTACAGCAACAGAAGACCGCACTGGGTTCCACTCCTGTAGCTGAGCGTATATGGTTTTAATTTTATCTTTCTTTCTTTCTTTTTTTGTTGTGGTCACCATTTAAACCTACTGCGCATAACCCTGCAAAACTCTTTTGAACAAGCTGATATAAGGTTCTTTTAGATACTCTAAGAGATAGTCTTACCTAGAGAAGATTTGGATCTATAATCTTGGAATTTAGAAGGAGAAAGGATGACATTATTCCAGCTTATCTGGGGGAGGGGTCTGTCAGGGTACATATTGAGAAAGGAGGATCACAAGGGGACATAACTGCGAAATAATTTAAAATTGAGCTGCATAGAATTTTGTTCTTGTCTCAGAGGCTACTGAAGCTCTGGAATTTGCACGCAGTTGCTCTGCCTGTGACCACAAGAAGTTGCAAAGAGTTGTACCCACTGCTCAGCACATCACGGAAACCAGTCTTCCCCCCAATGGTCTCTGTTTACACTTCTTGCTGCTTGGCAAAGCAGCCAGTATAAACAAAGACACCACCCATCCCAAATATTCTCTCTTCTCTCTTCTTCCCTCTTGTATTAGACAGAGGATCCAAATGCCTGAAAGCACATAGCACCAGGCTCAGGAACAACTTTTATCTCACTGTTATAAGACCATTGAACAGTTCAATATTTGATAGGTTTCAATGACATCCCCCATCATTCTTCTGAAAAATCAACTGCCAACCCAATCAGGTTTAATGCTAGCACAGGAAACCAAATAAAACCTCAGATGCTCTGAACTGAAATAAAACCAAAAATGCTGAATTTATGCACAAAATGCTGGAGGAACTCAGCAGGCCAGGTAGCATCTATGGTAAAGAGTACAGTTGACATTTTGGGCCAAAACCCTTCATCAGGATGCTCAAAGTACTTAGCCAGTCAAGCAACATCTGTGAAAAGAAAAACCAGTTAATGATTCAGGTTGAAGATCCTTTATCAGAACTAGCACAATTGGAAATCCAGAATAACAAAATGCTGGAGGAGCTCTGCAGGTCAAGTAGCATCTATGGAAAAGAGTAAAGAGTTGACATTTCAGGCAGAGACCTTTCATCAGGACTGGATCCTGAAGCTGCCTGCTGAGTTCCTCGAGCATTTTGTGTGTGTTAGTGCAATTTGATTTTTTTTGTGTAAACCCATTTCAATGATGATACAGTGATTGTTCAACCCACGTAAGGCTGCTGGACCAGACAATATTCCTGGCGGAGTGCTCAGAGGGTGTGCAGACCAGCTAGCAGATGTTCTCACTGACATCAACATTTCCCTGAGCAGTGCCGTCATTCCAACGTGCGTCAAGATCGCCACCATCGTCCCCGTGCCTAAGAAGTCTTCAGTGTCCTGCCTAAATGACTACTGTCCATCATCATGAAGTGTTTCGAGAGGCTTGTTATGAGGCACATCAAGACCCTGCTACCCCCCTCGCTGGACCCCCTGCAGTTTGCATATCGTCCCAACCCCTCAACAGACGATGCCATCGCCACCACCATTCATTTGGCTCTCACCCACCTGGACAAAAAAGACACATACGTTCGAATGCTGTTCATTGACTTCAGTTCAGCATTCAACACAATCATTCCTCAGAAACTGATTGGAAAGCTGAGCCTGCTGGGCCTGAGCACCTCCCTCTGCAACTGGATCCTTGACTCCCTGACTGGGGACCTCAGTCAGTCCAGATCGGGAGCAGCATCTCCAACACCATCACACTGAGCACGGGAGCTCCCCAGGGTTGCGTGCTCAGTCCACTGTTGTTCACTCTGCTGACCCATGACTGTGCAGCAATACACAGCTCGAATCACATCATCAAGTTCACCAATGACACGACCGTGGTGGGTCTCATCAGCAAGAACAATGAGTCAGCTTACAGGGAGGAGGTGCAGTGGCTAACAGACTGGTGCAGAGCCAACAACCTGTCTCTGAATGGGAATAAAACAAAAGAGATGGTTGTTGACTTTAGGAGAGCACGGAGTGACCACTCCCTGCTGAACATAAATGGCTCCTTGGTAGAGATCGTTAAGAGTATCAAATTTCTTAGTGTTCACCTGGTCCCTCAACACCAGCTCCATTGCTAAGAAAGCCCAGCAGTGTCTCTAGTTTCTACAAAGGCTGTGGAAAGTCCATTTCCCACTACCCATCCTCACCACATTCTACAGAGGATGTATCAAGAGTATCCTGAGTAGCTGTATCACTGCCTGGTTCGGGAATTACACCGTCTCAGATCGCAAGACTCTGCAGCAGATAGTGAGGTCAGCTGAGAAGATCATCGGCGTCTCTCTTCCTGCCGTTACAGACATTTACACCACACGCTGCACCCACAAAGCTAATAGTATTGTGAAGGACCCCACGCACCCCTCATACAAACTCTTCTCCCTTCTACCATCTGGCAAAAGATCCCAAAGCATTTGGGCTCTCATGACCAGACTGTGTAACAGTTTCTTCCCCCAAGCCATCAGACTCCTCAATACCCAGAGTCTGGACTGACATCTACATCATTTATTATTATATTGAAATCTGTCCTCTACTGTGACTAATGTCTTGCTTATTAATTAATTAATTAATTAATTAATGTGCACTTTATGTAGTCTAGTGTAGCCTTGAGTTGTCTCACATAGTCTAGTGTAGTTTTTGTGTTGTTTCATGTAGCACCAGGGTCCTGGAGGAATGTTGTTTCATTTTTACTGTGTACTGTACCAGCAGTTTATGGTCGAAATAACAATTAAAAAAGGGACTTGACAGGTTGAGCTGGAGTCGAAGAGGAAGTGGTAATTGTTAGTACGATTCAGTTTCAGAGGGTTGAAGGTGACTGCTGTTACAGTCCAGTACCACCAATGGCAGAGTATAGTTTCATCAATAGTAAGTGCATTTGAGTTTCACTTGTGAGTCTACTGTAACTGCCAGTGCAGTGAAAACCAAGTGCTTTAGGGAATTATCTTGTGTTATGACAATACTGTTGAATAAATGATGCCAGGGAGCAGTTTTTATAAAACAAATTCTTGCCTTCCTTGAGCTTTGTTCATTATTTTTCAACTTTCCTTGCAGCAAAACAGGAGGCCATTTGTCCCATTACATCAGTGCTAGCTAACAACACCATTCCCTAATAATTTCAACTAATAACTTGCACTTCCCACACTTGCATCAACTTCCCACCTTCTCCAGATTTTGCCATGCATCTACCTATTAGCTAATTATCCTACCAGTCAGCATATCTTAAACCATAAGACAAAGGAGTAGAATTGGGCCATTCAGCACATTGATCCTGCTCTACCTTTGCATAATCAGCAGCTGATTTATCTCTCTGAACCCTATTTTCCTGCTTTCTCCCCATATCCTTTGTTGCCCTTATTAATTAAGAACTCGTCAACCTAAATTTGAGCTGGGGGCGGGTGGGGGAGGTCTGTAAGGTCACGGAGCACACTGCCCTCACATGTTCATCCGAGGTTGGGATTGAACATGGATCGCTGGAGTTGAGAGGCGGCAGCTATGCTAGCGATGGTGCAATTGAGGTAGTATTGTTGCTTCATGCCCAATCAGAGGCATTGCCTTTGTACTGCTTCTTGCGAATCGCATTGTGTAAGATTCTGAACATTTGTCTGGCTTGGGTGAAAAATAGATTAAACCTTTCTCTTCTTTCAGTTTGAAGGACCTTCTGAGTGTGAAGTGGCAGAGATCGCTGTGTGAGCCAGGAGAGGCTGTCGGGCTCCTGGCTGCACAAAGTATAGGAGAACCATCAACACAGATGACACTGAACACTTTCCATTTTGCTGGCAGAGGAGAAATGAATGTCACTCTAGGGATTCCCAGGTAAGCAGGTTACCAAAATGAATTTTTTTCCTTTATGGTTAAAGGAAAGACTGAATGAGAAGAAAGAAAAAGAATTAATAAATTACATGCATTGATTTTGATGTTGCCTTTAAATAACAAAATATATGTAGCATATAAATTGAGTAAATAAGCACAAAAAAACTGAAAATGGCATTAATACGGTAAATTGGGAGGGGGATTTCTGAGCAACAGAATCCTCCTTCTTCGGCCCTTTACTCCTTCCTTCTATCGCCTCAATCTGATGCCCCTCCACCCCTTTCTCCCATGGTCCACCCTCAACTCCCATCATAATTTCTTTGGAAATGCTGGCTGTGGACCTATTTAGAGCTTTATATGTGTTTGTGTCTGATATTTCACAAATCTGAATAAACATTAGTGCCCTCTGACAGAAATGCAACCTCTCATCATACTCCTGTTTATAGTGACAGAATTATTCCATGATGACTTAAGGATATTGTAACAAGCCTGAAGTGATTTGGCCTCTGATGTGCTTGTTTATTCTTTCTTATTAAAAGAATTGGTACCAATGTAGAGCAAGAGCCAACGCAGTATGAGATAAGCTGTAGAGATTTCTGTTTCCGTCAGGTTGCGTGAAATTCTAATGGTGGCAAGTGCTAACATTAAAACGCCAATGATGACTATTCCTGTGCTGAACACCAAGAAAGCATTGAAGAAAGTCAAGAAACTGAAGAAACAACTCACAAGAGTGTGTTTGGCAGAGGTAGGCATAACTCTTCATAATCAGAGTGGAAACAGGGACATCTGCCAGATTTGCTTTTTTTACTCGGTGGGTGAAGCTGCTTGTGAGCTTGATTAGGTCCTATGGGCTGAATAGTTTTGAGTTTAACTTTGTGCTGAATTTGCAGACGCTGCAGCAGTCCTGAGAGAACAGGACTTTTAATTGCTAATGAGGAGGAACTGGTGCACATTCTTTAGCATTTCTATGATTTTTTTTTACCGTATCCCCCGTCTAAAGAACTTTCAACATTGAAGGTTCCTGTATATGTTATATGATACTACTTAGCTGCATTATGACAGACAGACAGACATACTTTATTGATCCCGAGGGAAATTGGGTTTCGTTACAGCCACACCAACGAAGAATAGTGTAGAAATATAGCAATGTAAAACCATAAATAGTGATGTTAATCATGCCAAGTGGAAATAAGTCCAGGACCAGCCTATTGGCTCAGGGTGTCTGACACTCCAAGGAAGGAGTTGTAAAGTTTGATGGCCACAGGCAGGAATGATTTCCTATGTCACTCAGTGTTACATCTCGGTGGATGATATATGGTCCTCTTTCCAAATGGTGTAGCTCTTAAGGTATTATGACTCTGATCAGGTGACAAAATCTACCTCTGGCAAATGTCAAAATTGAAATCCATCAATATTGTTCAACAGTAGTTATTGTAAGACTGTTAAATGGTTCCCTTTTACGATAAGGTTAAATCCTAACCACACTACCTACCTTCTTAAGGTTTTGCAACTTATTATTTGCCTGCACTGCACTTTATCCTCATTTGTTATTGCTTTCGATCATTACACACAGTATGTGAGACAACTTTTTCTCAGTACACGTGATGGTAATAAACCAGTGCCAATTAGGGTATTTTTAATTATGTGAAGATGTCTCAAGGTGGTTATCCAGTGTAAATATATAATAATTTAGTTCTGCTCTGTGCAAAAGTGCACAGTAAATTCACAAAAATGACATTTTTGTGATTTACACCATTCAGTGTGATTACGCATCAAAGATAATGGAAAAGTTTTTGCCAAAGTGCTTTACAAAGGCTGCTCTATATAAATAATTGTGCCACAATAATGTAATACCTCAAAGAAAGTTGAATGTATTTGAATGGAATCCTTCTATAACCTCATATTAAGCTTAAACATGGTAAAATAACTCTTCAGTTAGATAGCAATTGCGAGCTTGTACCAGTTAATAATATTACTTCCATTAGATGGCTCAGTTTGTGGGAAGAACAAATAATTTATCTACGGTTCAATCTATACTCAGAAGCATGCCGTCTATCTATTTCACTCTGTTAATTGTGCTGTGCTTTCTATATTCACGAACAAATCAATAGTTTCTCTTGACAATTAAATTTTTAAGCTGTGTCATGTAGAACTTTAAGCTTATGTTCCTGGGTTTCGCTGGTCATGTTTTCTTTAACATTTTTTTAAATTGTTTTATGTGAATTTCAGGTTTTACACAAGATTGAGGTGAAAGATTCCTTTCAGGTTCAAAGCAAGGTGGAGAAGTTTAGGATGTACCAAATAAAATTTTACTTTCTGGATTACAAACTATATCGAAATGAAAAGTGTTTGACTCCAGATGATTTATTGCACTACATGGAGACCAGGTAACAGTCTAGTTAAAACTGTGATCACAGCATTCACAGGATGCTGGGAAAGAATAGGGTTCTGATTTCTCTCCTAACGGTGACTCTGCATCAGAAATATCACCTCTAATCCAATAACATAATTTATAATATTTTTGTATATTGGTCAATTTGATTTACAGGGACAAGGTTGCACAAACTATTGTTCACGTTCACTGAAGCTCCTGAAGAATTGACCTCCTTATCAGGGGCAAGCATTGAGCCATAACCAGGATTTCCCCGCTAAAATTGGGCAAGACTAGAATTTGAGGTCACAGGTTCAAATGGTTCAACTCAATATCAGAGACAGTATACAACCTGAAATTCTTACTCTTCACAGAGACATCCATGAAAGAAGAAACCTCAAAGAATGGATGATAGTAAATTATCAGAACCCCAAAGCCCCCACACCCCATGCACAAGCAGCAGCTGAAGCATCAAACCTCCCCCTCCCCCCATTTGCGCTAGCAGAAGCACCCCCCCCCCCCCCCCACCATGCAAGCAATATCAAAATTCCCAAAGAGACCTTGATCTGGAGTCCATCAAAAACTCCAGTCAATAACCCAGCACGGCAGTATCTCAGGGAGGCTGTCTCTCACCACCGAGGGAGAGAGATTGCTCCTGCAACAAGGGCAGGAAGCCAGTAGTTAAGGGTGAAAGGTGCAATGCTTAAAGGTTTCATAAGGAGGAACTTCATTCAGAGTATAGTGAGAATATGGAACGGGCTGCCTGTGGAAGTGGGTTTGATATCAACATTTAGAGACGTTTGGATGTGTACATGAATCGGGCACATATGGAGGGCTACGTTCCAGGTGCAGATCAATTGAACTATGCAGAATAATAGTTCGGCACAGACTAGATGGGCCAAAGAGCCTGTTTCTGTGCTGTAGTGCTCCATGACACTGAGCATTGTCTATATAAATTCTTGTTTGATTTGATGGGATTGTGCTCCAGCTTCCTGCCTTGGCTCTCTCCCCCACCCCCCATAGCCTTTGACTCTGCAGTAACTGAGAGTTCCATATCCTGGCCTGAGGTTTCCAGCCTTCAAAGACTCACAACCCTGTAAGAGAAGGAACACAAACCAGTTAGCCATGTAGTGAGGAACGGGGATGTTCTTCCTTTTCATCTTATCAGTCTGAAGTATATTATTGTAGAGTATCCCAAATGAAGAGTCATAGTACTTTTTCACAGGACAATTTCACTTTTACTCTTTGCTCAGGTTCTTCCGGCTACTGCTTGAGAACATTAAAAAGATGAGTGCTAAACTGGGTTCATTTAAAGTTGTGAATTCACGGAAAGCTACACAGAAGGATCTGAATGAAGACTCTGGAGAAGGTGATGGGAAGCAGGTGAGAACAGACTCTTAAAGAGCATGCATCTAGGTTCTCCTTTCTTTGTGTACGTTTCTTATTTCCTGTCATCCTCCCCTCCTTCCTCCCAAAAAATCTGGCAGCATCTGCTTAGCTTTCTTCCTTATCTGTTTCCACCTATTACCCCACCAACATCTGTATATAAAACAACCCCTCTCCATCTGCTCATCATGCCCCACCACACCTGGGCCTGCTTATCATAAGACCGTAAGACACAGGAGCAGAATTAGGCCATTTGACCCATCGAGTCTGCTCCGCCATTCAATCATGGCTGATACTGTTTTTTTCTGTCTTCTCCTCAACCCCAGTTCCCGGCCTTCTCCCAGTAACCTTTGATGCCATGTCCAATCAAGAATCTATCAATCTCTGCCTTAAATACACCCAACGACCTGGCCTCCACAGCTGCACATGGCAACAAATTCCACAAGTTCACCACCCTCTGGCTAAAGAAATTCCTCCATTTCTCTGTTTTGAAAGGGTGCCCCTCTATCCTGAGGCTATGCCCTCTTGTCCTAAACTCTCCCAGCATGGGAAACATACTTCTCCACATCTACTCTATCTAGGCCTTTCAACATTCAAAAGGTTTCAATGAGATCACCCCTTACCCTTCTGAATTCCAGTGAGTACAGACCCAGAGCCATCAAACATTCCTCGTATGATAACCCTTTCAGTCCTGGGATCATCTTGTGAACCACCTCTGGACCTTTTCCAATAACAGCACGTCTTTTCTAAAATGAGGGGCCCAAAACTGTTCACAATACTCAAGGTGAGGCCTCACCAGTGCCTTATAAAGCCTCAGTAAGACATCCTTGCTCTTGTATTCTAGAACTCTTGAAATGAATGCTAACATGGCATTTGCCTTCTAAAGATCATTTCTAATGCCACCTCAATCTCTAACAGTACCTCTTTCAGTTCCTCTCCTCTGGGTGACTTGTATACCTTTAGGTCTTTCAGCTTTTTGAACACCTTCTTTCTTATAACAGCAACTGCACCCACTTCTTTTCCTTCACACACTACAACATCAGGTATACTGCTAGGTGAAGACTAATGCAAAATACTCACTACTTCATCAGCCATCTCTTTGTCCCCCGTTATTAATTCTCCTGCCTCATTTTCGAGCGGTCCTATATCCACTTTTGATATTATTTGCCAGCTTGCTAATTTCATCTTTTACCTATTTTTTGTAATTTTTTTAATTGAAGTTCATCATCAAACAAACATTTCCATAAGATGTATTTCAGACATTGTACATATATACCTGAGGTATACACTTATAGAATTTTACCTTCTAATGTTTTTTTTTTAGATGCTCTCTGTAGGTTTTTTTAAAAACTTGCCAATCCTCTATCTTCCTACTAATTTTTGCCTTGTTGTTTGCCCTTTCTTTTGCTTTTACAATAGTTTTGACTTCCTTTGTCAGCCACGGTTGTACTATTTTACCATTTGAGTACTTTTGTGTTTTTGGGATACACACGTCCTAAACTTCCCTCATTTTTTCCCAGAAGTGCATGTCATTGCTGCTCTGCTGACATCTCTGCCAGGAGCTCCTTCCAATTTACTTTGGCCAACAAGGTTCACAAACTTCCTAGCACCACTGTACCCTTTGTAGTGCGTCCTACACTGGTATGGCTTTCCAAAGTGCATATTTCTGCACGTTTTTTGAGTTAAGTTCTCTGTCCGGCACTTACTGACTCGCACACTGTCATGTCTGACAGGAACAACCTGTTGCCTGCCTGCAACTAAGAATAAATGCCAGCTTAATATCCTTTTCCTGTAAGGTTGTTTCCTTTTATTTCAAAAAGGAAGACCTTCAACAAAATAGTTGGTGCTGGCAACTCTTTTGATTTTGCACTTGTTTTCTCCCCCATGTGATTTTTTTTTGACTTAAAGAATTACTCTCCATAAATCATTATGAATAAGAATAAATACTTTAAACCTGATCATAAAAACTCACACCTGCTGGCAACAGCTTTTAATTTCTATTAACTTATCTCTCTGTTTTAAAACATTTACCTTGATTAAGATAAATGGAATCACTTATTCACAGAAGCTGCAAACACAAGTGGGAATTCCCGTCCTATTAAACATTGAGTAAGGAACTTGATTTTTGTAAGGAATGATAAGCAGAAAGGAAAGGACTAAGTGTAGTGGCAACTGCACTGGACTTCAAGGCGAGTAGTCCCGGGTTTAGATCTGGCCGGCTCCTTGCATGTTTTCCATCCATGCTGGATTGAGTCTCAAGCTAGCAACTTGGCCCCATAAGCAAAAAAAACCAGATATGTATACAAAACAGTTATGTATACAATCTTAGTGTTTGGGAATTGTCCTCCCATGTTTCCCCTCTTTATTACTTGTAGATTGCAACAGAGACGCACCATAACGATTTTTACTCCCTTGGATGTAATAAATACAATACAAATGCTAAAGAAATGGCATCAATTCCATCATCCAAATCATTGACATATAACTTGAAAAATGTGATCTCATCACTGACCTCTGCAGGACTCTAGTCACTGGCAGCCAACCAGAAAAGGCCCTTTATTCCCACTCTTTCCCGCCTGCTAGTCAGCCAATCTTCCATCCAAGCAAGTATCTTTCCTGTAAGCAGTTTCATGTGCTGTACCTTGTGAAAGGCCTTCTGAAAATCCAAGTAAACAACATCCTTCTCCTTAGTCTATTCTGCCTGCTGTTTCCTCAAATAATTCCTTTTTGGCCTATTTTGACTTCTGCCTCCAAGTTAACCTCAATCTTATTAATGAGCTCCAACATCTTCCCAACCACTGAAGTCAGGCTAACTGGCCTATAATTTCCTTTCTTTTGCCTCCTTTGTAATTTTTCAGTCCTCCAGAACCATTACAGGATCATTATTGATGCCTCCATAATATCTATAGCTACCTCTTTCAGAACCCTGGAGTGTAGTCCCTCAGGTCCAGGTGACTTATCTTTTTTCATACTTTTCAGCTTCTTGAGCACTTTCTCTTTGGTAATGGCAACGATGCTCACTTCAGCCCCCAAACCCTCTTGCTTTTTTGGCATTCTGCTAGTGTCTTCCACTGATGCAAAATACTTATTCAGTTTGTCAGCAATTTCTTTTTCCCCTATTTCCAGTGATCTGATATCTACTCTCATCTCTCTTTTGCTCTTTATATATCTGAAAGTCTTTTTGTATCCCCTTTTATATTATTTTAAGCTTACTTTCATATTTCATCTTTTCTCTCTGGCTTTTTTAGTTGCCTACTTTTGGTTTTTCAAAGCTTCCCAATCCTTTAACTTCCCACCAACTTTTGCTCTATCTGACTTTAATATCGCTTTAACTTCCCTTGTCAGTCATGGTTGTGTCATCCTGCCTTTAGAATGTTCCCTTCCAATCAACTTTGGCCAGCTCCTCTGTAATTATCTTTACTCCACTGCAATAAGATCACAAGACAAAGGAGCAGAAGTAGGCCATTCGGCCCATCGAGTCTGCTCCACCACTCCAGCATGAGCTATTCTCCCATCTAGTTCCAATTTCCGGCTTTTTCCCCATATCCCTTGATACTCTGACTTAACAGATACTGACTTCAGCTTCTCCTTCTCAAACTACAGGGTGAATTCTATCACTCTCTCTCAAGGGTTTCTTTACCTTAAGTTCCGTAATCAAATCTGGGTCATTCCATAACACCCAGTCCAGGATTGTTGATCCCCTGGTGGGTTTAACCACAAGCTGCTCTAAAAAGCCGTCTTGTAGGCATTCTGCAAATTCCCTCTCTCTGATTGCAGTACAAACCTGATTTTCCCAGTCGACCTGCATATTCAAATACCCCATGACTGTTGCAATATTGCCCTTTTGCCTTTCCTGCGGCCCGTTGTAATTTGTATCCCACACCCTTGCTACCATTTAGAGCCCTGTATATAACGGCCATCAGGGTCTTTTTACTCTTGCAGTTTCTTTACCAACAGGATTCTGCATTTTTCCCATCCTATGTCACCTCTTTCTAAGGATGTGATTTCAGTTTTTCACCAACAGAGCCACACCAGCCTCTCTGCCTACCTGCCCGTGTATCCTTGTATGTTAAGCTCCCAACTATGATCTTCTTTCAGCCACGACTCAGTAATGCCCTAAATATTACACCTCTCTATCTCTAAATGCTGCAAGATTGTCTGTCTTATTCCATATACGGCATACATTCCAGTATAATACCTTCAGTCCTGTATCCATCACTCTTTTTGATTTTGGCCCCCTGTAAAACTTTAACTCAGCCCACTGACTGCAATTTTGCCTTGTTGTCTGTCTAACCTCCTCACACTCTCACTACACACTACATCTAGTTGTATCCCAATCTCCTCATCCTTAGCCTTATCACTCTGGTTGCCATCTTCCTGCCAAATTAGCTGAAACCTTCTCCAGCAGCTCTAGCAAACCTGCCCACAAGGAAATTGGTCCCCCCAGGTTCAGTTGCAACCTATCCTTTTTGTACAAGTCATGCCTTCTCCAGAAGAGAACCCTGTGAAAAAGAAATCTACTCCCTGTATCAATTCTTCGGCCAAGCATTCATCTGCCAAATCATCCTATTCTTATCCTCACTGGTGGTGGCACAGACAGAGGTTATTACCCTGGAGGTCCTGCTTCTCAACTTTCTTTCTTTCTTTTTCAATCTTCTTATTATTATTAATATCAACAAAATAAAATTGATACATAGATAATGGGATTACAAACATACACATTACAACTGAACATGAAAGGATACATAAGCAGTAGTTACAGTATAACTGAGTATTCCCAAATCATGGACGATACAAGTAACAAGTAAACAACCTAGGTATATCATAATATATATTTAAAAAAAACAGAAAAAAGAAAAAGAAAAAAAATTATGCAAAAAAAACTAATCTAATAACTAATAAGGAAAAAAACAAAAAAAGAAAAAATGGGGAAAAAAAGGGCTGTTTATAATATCTCACAAAAATACAAAATCATCAGTGTCGTCAATTCCGATCCTCTCAACCTATATAAAATCGAAACTGGAAAAACAAATAGGCGTGGAACAGGGTCATATTACATCATATGAAAATATTGAATAAATGGTCCCCATATCTTTTAAAATTTTATAGAAGTATCAAATACAACACTTCTCATTTTTTCTAAATTTAGACATAACATAGTTTGAGAAAACCAATGAAATACAGTAGGAGGATTAATTTCTTTCCAATTCAACAAAATAAATCTAGCCATTAATGTAAGAAATGCAATCATTCGACAAGCAGAAGAGGATAAATGGAGTGAGTCCATCATTGGTAAACCAAAAATTGCAGTGATAGGATGAGGTTGTAAATCAATGTTCAGTACCGTAGAAATAATATCAAAAATGTCCTTCCAATATTTTTTCAAAAGCGGACACGACCAGAACATATGAGTTAAAGACGCTATCTCAGAATGACATCTGTCACAAATAGGATTTATATAGGAATAAAAATAAGCCAATTTATCTTTGGACGTATGAGCCCTGTGCACAACTTTAAACTGTATTAATGAATGTTTAGCACATATAGATGATGTATTAACTAATTGAAGAATTTTATCCCAATTCTCAATAGGGATAGTAAGGTTAAGTTCTCTTTCCCAATCATTTTTAGTCTTATAAAAGGGCTCTGAACGTATCTTCATAATTATATTGTAAAGTTTTGATATTAGCCCTTTCTGTAAAGGGATTAGTTCAAACAAATTCTCCAAAATACCTGAAGATGCAAAATTTGGAAAGGTAGGAAGTACAGTATTTAAGAAATTCCTAATCTGTAAATATCTTAAAAAATGAAATCTAGGCAAATTATATTTATTAGATAATTGCTCAAAAGACATAAAACAATTATCCAAAAATAAATCGGAAAATCATAGTAATCCTTTAGTCTTCCAAGCTGAATAAGCTTGGTCTATAATAGAAGGATAAAAAAAGCAATTGGATACAATAGGAATATTTAAAACGAACTGAGTCAATCCAAAAAATTTCCGAAATTGAAACCATATATGTAAAATATGTTTAACTTTCGGATTGTCAATTCGTTTCGGCAATTTAGAAAGAGCAAAGGGAAGAGAAGACCCTAAAATAGAACCCAATGCAAATCCTTGTACAGATTTAATTTCCAGGTTCACCCAATGAGGGCTAAAAGATATATCCCAATCCTTTAACCAACATATCAAATATCAGATATTAACTGCCCAATAATAAAATCTAAAATTAGGCAATGCCAGTCCACCTTCCTTCCTTGCCTTCTGTAAATATTTTTTTACCTAATCTAAGATTTTTATTATGCCATATATATGAGGAAATTTTTGAATCAACATTAGCAAAAAAAGATTTCGGAATAAAAATTGGTACTGCTTGAAATATGTATAAAAACTTGGGTAAAATAACCATCTTAATAGCATTAATCCGACCTATCAGAGATAAAGATACTGGTGACCATTTAGTAAACAAACATTTAATCTGACCGATTAGGGGTAAAAAATTAACCTTAAGTAAGTCCTTATAGTTTTGTGTGATTTTAATCCATAAGTAAATAAAAGAGTAATTAACTAATTTAAAAGGTAAATTTCCATAAATTGGGACCTGTCTATTTAAAGGAAACAATTCACTCTTATTAAGATTTAATTTATACCCGGAAAAATCACTAAATTGAGCCAACAATGATATAACTGCAGGAATGGATTTCTCAGGATCAGAAATAAATAATAATAAATCATCTGCATATAATGATAGCTTATGTATATCCGTCCCACGATTAATGCCAAAAATGTTCTGTGATTCTCTGATGGTAATTGCCAAGGGTTCTAAAGCAATATCAAATAATAATCGACTGAGAGGACAGCCTTGTCTAGTACCCCAAAATAAACGAAAAAAGGGAGATCTTTGATTGTTAGTAAGCACCGAGGTTACTGGAGTATGATATATCAGTTTAATCCAGGAAATAAATGTCTGTTCCTTCATAAATTCAATAAAATCCGGATCTTGTAGTAAAGTAGAATCAAATCGCCATTGTCTAGCACTAGAAGCTGTATCCGTAAATTTAATAGGAAGTTTTAATGGAGCATGGTCAGAGATGGCTATAATATCATAATTACAACCAATTACCGATGGAATAAAACAAGAGTCAATAAAAAAAAAATCAATTCTCGAGTAGGAATGATAAACATGTGAGAAAAATGAAAACTCTTTGTCCTTAGAATGCCGAAATCTCCAAATATCAAAAATTCCATTATCAGTCAAAAAAGTGTTAATATAAGTGGCCGACTTATTAGGTAAAGTCTAAGTAGATATAGATTTGTCCAACAAAGGATTTAAACAACAATTAAAGTCACCACCCATTATTAACTTATATTCATTTAGATTAGGTAGAGAAGTAAATAAGGACTTAAAAAAATTGGGATAATCCACATTTGGAGCACAAACATTAACCATAGCAACCTTTTTGTTAAAAAGTAAGCCCGTAATTAACAAAAATCTACCATTCGGATCCGAAAAGATATCGTGCTGGACAAATGCAATAGAGGAGTCAATAAAAATTAAAACTCCCTTTACATTAGCATTTGAATTCGAATGGTACTGTTGACCCCGCCAAAACCTAAAAAAGTGATAAATATCCTCTTTCCTCACATGAGTTTCTTGTACAAAAATAATATGTGCATTAAGTCTTTAGAATACTTTGAAAATCTTTTTCCATTTAATCGAATGGTTTAAACCATTAGTATTCCAAGAGACAAAATTAATGGTCTGAGCCATATTTTTGAAATCAACCCTTTGGTATATAAAGGGTTAACCAAATTATGAACTCATGCACCCGGAAGAGGAACAAAAATAAGAGGTGGACCTGGAAGTGACGACATCGCGGACATTTTAGTAGTTTAAAATCAGCCCAAATGAAGAAACAAAAAAAAACTAATGTAAAGAACATAAGATTTAGAAAAACACCCCCCACCCCCTACCAAGAGGAGAAAAGATCTCCCCAGCCAGGAAAAGGCTGGGAAAAAGGAGAGATGAAACTAAATCTACCCCCGTATCAGCAGAAAGCAACTCCGTATATAAAGGTTAAAAAAAGATCCACCCAAACTCTAAAGAAATAATAATCACTATACTAAAACCAAACTTCTTAATATAATTGGTAGTAAAAAAACCAAGAAGAATATAATCACTAGTAACTTATAAATCAGATTAAAACCCAAACAAACCAAAAAAAAATTTTAAACTGTGATAAGAAATGCATTATAGGAAGAAGATGAAAGAAAAAAAATGGCGAAATAAAAAAAAGGCCAAAAATATTTTAGAGAAGAAACCACCATCTTAGTAAAAAAAATTCACCTTCGAAGGATTAATAAAAATGATCAAAGCTAAAGTACAGTGATTGAAGTAAGTAAAATAAAAAGATTAGTACATCAAAAAAAACTTTAACTAGAGTATAAAATATAGAGTAAACCTACACCAACAGCCAGAAACAAAATCTGGTTTTGGAAACAAAAAACCATCTTGCAACGATCAAAATCACTCATTTACTAGAGATGAGAATCCATAGCAGTAGGGAAGTTCTCATTCAAAAAGCTTCTCGCTTCAGATGTAGGAAAGAAAACACGCTGAGATGCATTGGGAGGCAATATTCTGAGCTTCGCAGGGTATAAGAGCGCCGGTTTTATATTTTTCTCATAACATTCGGACATCAGAGGTTTAAAAAGAAGCCTTGCCTTCATTACTTCTGGACTAAAATCTTTCACTAATCGAAAATTGAATTCTTGAAATTTGACCATCCCTACACGCCGAGCCACACGAATAAGTTGCTCTTTAACATGCACATAATGAAATCGGACAATTACATCCGGTGGTTTAGCTGAAGCACTTGGTGATCGACGCATAATTCTGTGAGCACAATCAAGTAACAGAGGACTGTCCGGGAATACAGAAGTGAACGCATCCTTTAAAAGTTGAGCAAAGTACTTTGAGGGGTCCCCTTGTTCAATACCTTCCGGGAGGCCAAGTATGCGTAAGTCCTGTCTTCTGGACCGATTCTCGAAATCGACACTCTTGGCTTTAAGTATTTCCACCTGTTTCATCGTCGAAAGTAATTTCTGCTCCAGTTTTTCAATTATCAAGTCTAGCTTCCGAGCGTCCTCTTGCAAAGTTGCGATTAGAACTTGCTGCTGGTTAACTACTGAATCCGTCTTATCCATATAATCTTGAAAAGCCTTTATATCTTGTTTGAAAATTTGTCGATGTTCTTCAAATTTTTCATTTAAAACCTCCAATAACATTTCATAAGTCAATTCAGTGCGTTTAGGATCGGTCTTTTTCTTCTTCCCATTCCCATTAGGATCTTTCCCAGATTCTCAACCTTTAGATCTTTAGATCGACCTTTTGATGTAGGTAAAAGTAAGTTAAATAAGAGTGATCGTAGGTTCAAAAAAGTAAAGGTTATGGAGCGAATCTGAAACAATGCTCACTCATGAGCGTCTCCTGCTGACCTCGCTTCTCAACTTTCTACCCAACTCCCTATATTCTCTCTTGAACATCTCCTCCCTTTTCCAACAGCCTTTGCTGTTGGTACCATTGTGTGCCACAACTTCCGGCTGTTCACCCTCACCCATTAGAATGCTATGGACTTGATCCTTGACCCTGGCACCTGTGAGGCAACACCTACGTGTCTCTTTCACATCCACAGAATCTGCTGTGAGCTTCTCTAATTATGGAACCCCCTATCACTACTGCACTCCTCTTCTCCCCACACTGAGCCACTGAGACAGACCTAGTGCCAGAGATCAGGTTGCTGCAGCTTCCTCTAGTAAGTCATTCCCCCCCCCCACTTCCCCCATTTCTACCCCAACAGTATGCAAAGCAATATTCTTATTATTGAGGGGAACAGTCACAGGGGTAGTCTACATTGGCTGCCAATTCCCTTTCCCTATCCTCACCGTCACCCAGATACCTGCCTCTAGTGACTTAGGGGTGACTACTTTCCTGTAGCTCCTATCTATCACATCCTCATTTTCCCGTATGAGTTCATCTGGCCGCAGCTCCTGATCCTTAATGTAGTGCAAATGTAGTTATCAGGGAGCCTGGAGGTCTCCCAAAGTTCCCACATCTCACACAAGGAACTTAACACTAATTCTGGACCCACTCTCAGCAGGAAATGTACTGACAGGTGAAAAATAATTACTGGAAACCTACATGGGACCTCCAGTTGTGCTTGCCCTAACCTGTTCTTGCCTTAAGACTATTGAGCCTCTTGTTACTAATTCTCCCAACCTTAATCAGAATGGGGCTGCACACTGTGCTTCCATTAGGAATTGATAGTAATAAAGATCACTGATCATGCATGTTTTCCCTGGTGTTTGATGTGATATTTATCACTGTTTTGTTAGAATTGCAACTATTTTACCTCTCTGTCAATGACTGCCAGTGGTGTAGTGGCATCTGCATCTGACTTCGAGGCAAGTGGTCCCAGGTTCGAATCCGGCCGGCTACTTGTACGCCTTCTGTCCGTGCTGGGTTGAGCGTCGAGCGAGCAACTCAGTCTCGTTTAAAAAAAACAGGCAAAAATGCTAAAGAAATGGCAAAGTTGCCGCCACAAAGTGTGAAGAGGAACTGGAGAGATTTTTGTATTTTGTTTAATGCCATGTGTTTTTTTAAAAAAAGACACAGGATGACAATGAGCTGGCTGCTGAAGAGGAGGTCCCAATTGTTGACGCGCAAGCAGATGAAGGAGATGCCGATGCTACAGATGCTAAAAGGCGTGAAAAACAGGAAGAAGAGGTATAACATGCATTTCAAAGACTTTTTCAGAATCAGGTTTAATATCACTGGCTCGCATCATGAAATTTGTTGTTTTGTGGCAGCAGTACATTGCAAGACATAATAATAGAAAAGATAAGATATAATAAGGAATTTATATTAAATAAGTGGTTCAAAAAGTGAGCAAAAAAATAGTGAAGTAGCATACATGAGATCATTGCCCATTCAGGCACCTGACGGTGGAGGGGAAGAAACTGTTCCTAAAACACTGAGCATGGGTCTTCAGGGTCCTGTAACTGCTCCTCAATGGTACCATGAGGAGAGGGCATGTCATGGGTGACGTGGGTCCATAATGATGGATGCTGCCTTTTTAAGGCATTGGCTTTTGAAGATGTTCTCGATGCTGCAGGGGCTGGTGCCTGTGATGGAGTACACTGAGTTTGCAACTTTCTGCAAACTGTCTTCATCAAGCTGATGTCCTTGGCAACAGACAAGGTTTATTCACTGAAAGAGACACTCAGTTCCTAGGGATGTTTCTAATTATAGCCATTCAATGTAAAATGCTCTAAGAGTTGTAAGATCAAGGTCTATTTTTTTTTTGCTTCATTATTTGAGATATTGTAAATTTAGTCAGTAAAAAAGGGAACCATATGTAAAGTTTAGGAAGCTGAAATCTAACAAGCTGTTGAGAAATTTGAGGGAAGCTGGAAGGAACTTAATGAGAAGGGCTATGAAGAGTAGGATTAAGAAAAATCTCAAAACATTTTATAAATATATTAAAAACACAAGGGTAGCAAGGGAAAGGGTACTGGACCGCCCACTAAGGAGATAATATACGCCTGGAGCCAGAGGAAGTCGGTAGGTGAGGTACAAAGTAAGTACTTTGCATTGATATTTACCAATTAGAAAAACCTGGATGATGAGATTTGGGAGCGGTGTGTTGATATCTTTGGACGTTAATATTAAGGAAGTGGTTCTAGGTCTCTTGAAGATTATCCAGATGGATAAATCCCCAGGGCCTGATGGGATCTATCCTAGGTTACTGAAGGAGGCAAGGCAGGAGATTACTGCTGTCTTGGCCAAGTTCTTCGTATCCTTCTTAAGAAGCTCCCGGTAAAATGGACGATAGCCAAAGTTGTTGCTTTGGTTTAGAAAGGCAGGTGGGTTAATCCAGCATAGGTTGGTGAGTATTATATTTATGGTTTGGAAATTAATGGAAGAGATTTTTATGAGGATGGATGAGAGGCGTTGATCATGTGGATAGTCAGAGGCTTTTTCCCAGGGATGAAATGGCTATCACGAGAGGGCGCAGTTTTAAGGTGTTTGGACGTAGGTACAGAGGAGATGTCAGGGGTAAGTTTTTTACGCAGAGTGATAAGTGTGTGGAATGGGCTGCCGGCGACGGTGGTGGAGGCGGATACGACAGGGTCTTTTAAGAGACTTCTGGACAGGTACGTGGAGCTTAGAAAAGTAGAGGGCTATGGGTAATTTCTGAAGTAAGTACAACGTTCGGCACAGCACTGTGGGCTGAAGGGCCCGTATTGTGCTGTAAGTTTTCCATGTTTTTGAGTTTTATGGAAGAGTTTATTTGCAATCTGAAAAAATCTGAACTTATTGGTGAATGTTATTAGATGGTTTTGTACAGAGAAGGTCTTGTCACATGAAGTTGAGATAACTGATGATTCATAAGACTAGCACAGTGGATGATGTCTGTGTATTTGACAGAATCTGTCATGGTAGGCTGACGGAGAAGTTTAGGCTGCATGGTTTCCAAAGTGACTGGGTAGGCTGAATTCAGGTCATAGGTGACAGAAGATAGTGGTGGAGGGATGTTACTCTCACTGAAGGTCTGTGACATAGGGATCAAAGCAGGGACCATGTAGGTGGTAAATGGTAGAATCCTCAGGGGCATTGACCAACGGGGTGAACTGGGGTGAAAGTTCATAGTTTGCTGGAAGTGGCAACTTAAGTCAATAGGATAGTAAAGAAAGCATACGGCATACTTGCCTCCATTGTTTGGGGTATTGAGAATAAAACTAGAAAACCAAGGTACAGCTGTATAAAATGTCATTAGGTCACATTTGGAGTACTGTGTGCAATTTCAATCATCATATTGCAGAAAGAGTTTGGGAGCTTTGGCAAGTGTGCAGAAGAGGTTCATTGAGTTAGTGCCTGGATTGGAGAGCATGGGCTATAAGGAGAAGTTGGACAAACTTGGGTTTCTCTGGAGCTTTAGATGTTGAAGGGCAAACTAATAGAAATATAGTGAATTCCTGTTTATTGAGACACATCAGGACCAGAACATTTTGGCCCAATTAAGCAGCTGCCCCAATTAGTTGAAGCTTCATGGAAGCTTTTCGTTTTCATTAGTTGTTTTTTCATTCGGCTGTTTCTGGCATCTCCAAGCCTGAGTACTTGAAACCACAGTGAGCAAAACAGTTCTGAATTGTCTTACTGCTTATTTGTCACCAACGATCAGTGACAGAGATCACTGCTTTTTGAACAGAAACGCATGCAACTAAGGCTATTTAAAAACTGGTTGTTGTAAGCATGATGTGGTGTCTAATGGCCACACAACTGATGCTGATTGGAAACTTTGTCAACAGTCTCCTGTTCCAATCAAGCGGCATAGTGCTCCAAATAAACAATGCTACTTTTTCGGTCAGTTTTTGTTCTTTAAGAGTCGTCCCAAATGAGCAGCAGTCACTTTAATCGGTGGCCCAATTAACCGGAATCCATTGAGTATAAAATATGGTAGGTGCCTGGACCTTCCAGTGAAAATGGTGGAAACAGATACAATAGCAGTGTTTAAGAAGCATTTATACAGACACGTAACTAAGCAGGGAATGAAGGAATACAGACGTTGTGCAGGCAAATGAAATTAGTTTATATTGTCATCAGAGAGGACATGGTTGGTCCAAAGGCCTGTTCCTGCATTGTACAGTGTATTTATCTGTATTTTTGAGATACGGCACAGTAACAGACCCTTCTAGGCCCACAAGCTCATGACACCCAGTTACATCCAGTGACTAATTAACCTACTAACCCAGACGTTTTTGGAACGTGGGAGGAAACCAGAGCACCCAGAACATATAAATTCCTTGCAGACAGCGGAGGAATTGAATCTGGGCTGCTGGTGCTGAAATAGCGTTATGTTAATTCTAAGTCCTTTTTGCAATTTGATGGAGTGTAGCTTAGCAAATGCTGACCTCGGTAAGTGCGGTACTGGTGGTAACATATGGCCTGAATCCGCTGTAGGCCGGGGGTAAGACAATGAAATCAACGACTGGAGTGTGGTCCTGAGGACTTCAGTGCCCACAGGTCACATCGGTGAAGAGCATCCTCAATATTCCACCTTAGCAAGAAATGAGGTATTGTAGCGGTGTGCTACAAGCAGCGCTAAAATTACGACACGGAGTCGGTAACTGCAGTCGAAGGAAAAACTTTATTCGAAAACTTCAGCCTCACTTTTAAGCCTCTGTCAACCGGCCCCCCATGGCGAAGAGGCTCCAAAGCTCTGTGCTCGCAAACCCCCGTAGGCTATCTAATTGTGAGTCGGTTCGCATACGCTAGGAAATGAGCCGCCACATAACCCCCCCCCAGAACCGGCGATACACCCCCCAATGTCCACAGCCTGGGCCAGAACCTGCTTGGGAGGTCGGCCTCTGCGCCGAGGCGCCGGAAACTCGGCCGGTTGCGCCAGGTCCACATGGGCCGGCTTGAGGCGGTCCACCGTGAAAATCTCCTCCTTCCCCCCAACGTCCAGCACGAACGTGGACCCGTTGTTCCGGAGCACCGTAAACGGCCCCTCGTATGGCCGCTGCAGCGGCGGCCGATGCCCGCCCCTTCGTACAAACACAAACTTACAGTTCCGTAGGTCTTTGGGTACGCAGGTCGGGTGCCGCCCATGCTGTGAAGTGGGTATGGGGGCCAGGTTACCGAGCTTCTTGCGAAGTCTGCCCAGGACTGCTGCGGGAGCTTCCTCTTGCCCCCTTGGGGCTGGTAGGAACTCCCCGGGGACGGCCAGGGGCGCGCCGTATACCAACTCGGCCGACGAGGCGTGCAGGTCGTCCTTGGGCGCTGTGCGAATGCCGAGTAGGACCCAGGGAAGCTCGTCCGCCCAGTTGGCTCCTCGCAGGCGGGCCATGAGGGCCGACTTCAGGTGACGGTGGAAACGCTCCACTAGCCCGTTCGACTATGGGTGGTAGGCAGTGGTGTGGTGCAGCTGAGTCCCCAAAAGGCTGGCCATAGCTGACCACAGGCTGGAGGTGAACTGGGCGCCTCTGTCGGAGGTAATGTGGGCTGGTACACCAAAGCGGGATATCCAGGTGGCGAGCAGGGCTCGGGCGCAAGATTCGGAGGTGGTGTCGGTGAGCGGGACCGCCTCTGGCCATCTTGTGAACCGGTCCACGATAGTCAGGAGGTAACGCGCTCCGCGCGACACTGGCAGGGGGCCCACGATATCCACATGAATGTGGTCGAAACGCCGGTGGGCGGGATGGAACTGCTGCGGTGGGGCTTTGGTGTGCCGCTGCACCTTGGCCGTCTGGCAGTGCATGCACGTTCTGGCCCATTCACTGACCTGTTTGCGGAGTCCGTGCCAAACGAACCTGCTGGAAACCATCCGGACAGTTGTCCGGATGGAGGGATGCGCCAAGTTATGAATGGAGTCGAAAACACGTCGCCGCCAGGCTGCGGGGACGACCGGACGGGGCCGGTCGGTGGCGACGTCACAGAGTAGGGTCCTCTCACCTGGGCCCACGGGGAAGTCCTGGAGCTGCAAACCAGAGACTGCAGTCCTGTAACTCGGAATCTCCTCATCTACCTGCTGTGCCTCTGCCAGTGCCTCAAAGTCTACCCCTTGGGAAAGGGCATGAACGGTAGGGCGAGAGAGCGCATCCGCCACGACATTGTCCTTACCCGAGACGTGCCGGACATCCGTCGTGTATTCAGAGATGTAGAACAGGTGGCGTTGCTGGCGGGATGACCAGGGGTCGGATGCTTTCGTAAACGCAAAGGTAAGCGGTTTGTGGTCCGTGAACGCGGTGAAGGGCCGGCCTTCTAGGAAGTACCTGAAATGCCGGATTGCCAGGTAGAGCGCCAACAGTTCCCGGTCGAAAGCACTGTACTTGAGCTCGGGTGGCCGCAGGTGTTTGCTGAAAAACGCCAGGGGTTGCCAGCGACCTGCGATGAGTTGCTCCAGCACCCCACCGACTGCCGTGTTTGATGCGTCCACTGTGAGGGCGGTAGGGGTGTCCATTCTGCCAAGCTTCCTTCGTTTGAACGAAAGCGGCGGCGGACTCCTCGTCCCAGGTAATGTTCTTGCTCGGACCCGACATCAGGGCGAACAGGGGGCGCATGATCCGGGCAGCTGAAGGGAGGAAGCGGCGGTAGAAATTGACCATACCTACGAATTCCTGAAGGCCTTTGATCGTGGTGGGTCGGGGGAAGTGGCGGACCGCATCTACCTTAGCGGGCAGAGGGGTTGCCCCGTCTTTAGTAATCCTGTGGCCCAGGAAGTCAATGGTATCAAGTCCGAACTGGCATTTGGCAGGGTTGATTGTAAGACCGTACTCACTCAGTCGGGCGCAGAGTTGACGGAGGTGGGACAGATGCTCCTGACGACTGCCGCTGGCTATGAGGATGTCATCCAAATAGATGAACGCGAAGTCCAGGTCCCGTCCCACCGCGTCCATTAACCGCTGGAACGTCTGTGCGGCATTCTTCAGGCCAAACGGCATGCGGAGGAACTCGAAGAGGCCAAACGGGGTGATGAGAGCCGTTTTGGGGACGTCGTCAGGATGCATCGGGATTTGATGGTACCCTCGGACAAGGTCGACCTTGGAGAAGATCCGGGCGCCGTGCAGGTTTGCCGCAAAGTCCTGAATGTGCGGCACAGGGTAGCGGTCCGGTGTGGTAGCCTCGTTCAGCCTGCGGTAGTCGCCGCACGGTCTCCAGCCCCCCGTCGCTTTGGGCACCATGTGCAGGGGGGAAGCCCAGGGGCTGTCGGACCGCCGGATGATCCCCAATTCCTCCATTCTCTGGAACTCCTCCTTCGCCAGTCGGAGCTTGTCCGGGGGAAGCCGCCGAGCACAGGCATGGAGGGGTGGTCCCTGTGTCGGGATGTGGTGCTGTACGCCGTGCCTGGGCATGGCTGCTGTGAACTGCGGTGCCAGAACCGATGGGAACTCCGCCAGGACCCTGGTGAAGTCGTTGTCGGACAGCGTGATGGAGCCGAGGTGAGGGGCTGGCAACTGGGCCGCGCCCAGGGAGAATGTCTGAAAGGTCTCGGCGTGTACCAGTCTCTTCCTGGGCAGGTCAACCAGCAGGCTGTGAGCTCGCAAAAAATCCGCACCCAGAAGCGGTTGGGCTACGGCGGCCAGTGTGAAGTCCCACGTGAACTGGCTGGGGCCGAATTGTAGCTGCACCTGACGGGTGCCATAGGTCCTTACTGTGCTGCCGTTCACGGCCCTCAGGGGGGGACCCGGTGCCCTGCTGCGGGTGTCGTAACCCGTCGGAGGTAAAACGCTGACCTCAGCCCCAGTATCGACCAAAAAGCGGCGTCCCGACCTGCTATCCCACACATACAGGAGGCTATCCCGATGGCCAGCCGCCGTAGCCATCAGCGGCGGCTGGCCCTGGCGTTTCCCGGGAACTTGCAGGGCGGGCGGCAACGGCGGGCTTCTGCGCCCCACCGCTGGTGGTAGAAGCACCAGTGGTCATTGGGCCGGGGGTTAGTGGGCTCTGCGGCCGGGCCTGGACTGGTTTGCTGCCGGGAGCGTGGCTGGGAGATCTGTGCGATGGACGCCCCGCTCACCTTTTTGGCGTTCCACAGCAAGTCCGCCCGGGCTGCCACCTTCCGGGGGTCACTGAAATCCGCGTCGGACAGCAGCAGGCGTATGTCCTCGGGCAGCTGCTCCAGGAATGCCTGCTCAAACATGAGGCCTGTGTGTCCCTCGGCCAGAGACAACATCTCATTCATTAAAGCCGATGGAGGTCTGTCTCCCAAGCCATCCAGGTGCAGTAAACGGGCAGCCCGCTCGCGCCGTGAGAGTCCGAAAGTCCTGAGGAGCAGGGCTTTGAATTCCGTGTACTTGCCGTCTGCCGGGGGCGACTGTACGAACTCCGCGACCTGGGCAGCTGTGTCCTGGTCGAGGGAGCCCACCACGTAGTAGTAGCGGGTGTCTTCTGAGGTGATCCGGCGAACGTGGAATTGGGCTTCGGCTTGCTGGAACCATAGGTCCGGGCGCTGTGTCCAGAAACCTGGCAGTTTCAACGAAACCGCATGAACAGAGGCGGCGTCGGTCATTTCTGGTCCAAAAATCGTTTGGACCGTCGGGGTCACCAATTGTAGCGGTGTGCTACAAGCAGCGCTAAAATTACGACACGGAGTCGGTAACTGCAGTCGAAGGAAAAACTTTATTCGAAAACTTCAGCCTCACTTTTAAGCCTCTGTCAACCGGCCCCCCATGGCGAAGAGGCTCCAAAGCTCTGTGCTCGCAAACCCCCGTAGGCTATCTAATTGTGAGTCGGTTCGCATACGCTAGGAAATGAGCCGCCACAGTATTGGTTAGGATGCGTACATCTGTTGAATTGATGTGGTGGGCAAAAGGTCCTGTTTCCTGTGTTGTGCGCCTGACTCCAAATAAAAATGTGCATCACATTCATACCTTGTACTCTGCTTGGCTCTTGATTAATCTTGGTAAGTGTTGGGATGTATTTCAGTTCATTTTTGGGGAGTTTATTTGTTGCAGCACTTAAAGTAAGTAAATGATTGCTGGGTTTATTCTTATTTGAGGTTTTGTAATTACATAATTTCTCAATGTCCAAAGATTCTTGAATCACAATATATATTATCATCTTTAGTGGAGTTGTTTGAATATTTCTTGTAAGGCCCCAATCTACTAGTGGTGGGGATTGGGTTGAATGTTCTCTTTGATATTCAGTATGAGCAGTGGAAAGGACAAAAGTTCACAAGTTCATCTCCACTTTACTTCGTATAATGCTGGAGTGAGGGGTAGATCTCAAGTCAGAGCAGAGGTGGGTGACTATTTATTTAGGTATTTATTGAGATACAACGTGGAATATGCACTTCTGCCCCTTGGAGCTGTGCCCCCAAGCAATCCTCCGTTGTAATCTTAGCCTACAATGCCAAATTAACCTAACAACTGGTACGTCTTTGCACGGTGGGAGGAAACCAGAGCATCCGGAGGAAACCCACGCAGTCATGGGGAAAACGTACAAACTTGTTACAGGCAGTGGTGGGAATTGAACCCAGGTCGCCTGTACTGCAAAGCGTTGTACTAACCACTATGCTACTGTGCCGCCCCGTTATTCGTGAATTGCACCTTTTTGAGCATACCGCAGAATGCATTTGCCTCTGACCTATGGGGGGGGGGGGGGGAGGTGAGCTTATAACATAATTATTTTACTCATCTTTTAGGTGGATTATGATAGTGAGGGAGAGGAGGCCAGAGACGATGCAGAAGAACTAGAGGAGAAGGAAGAAGAAGTCCTCTCAAAAGACGACCAACAGGAACTTACCAACCAAGACTCTTCTGAATATTCTGATTTTACGAAGAATAGTAGAAGGGAGACCACAGTGGACATGGGCGATGCAAGAGTAAATGCGGTGTTAAATTTACATCCTGCTATTGAAGGTTATAAATATGATGCAAATGACAGTCTGTGGTGTGAGGTAAGACAAGAATAATGTTACATGAAACTGTTTGTTAAAACCACTGAGGTTTATTTTTGTTTTGCTGAACTGAGTTGCTCTAAAGATCCACTATTCTGAAAGTTCATCGTCAGTCAGTGTAGCATGTCTACAGGAGGCTGGAGAGGTTTACTGAGGTCTGCCAGGTAATTCACCAATGACAGCAAAATATTGTTCTACTTGCCTCATTAAAGTCATCAGCAGTTACAGCATTTTATGTGAAGGGCAGCTCTACTCAGAATTTGTGGATCAATTAATTTTCAATTATTTTTCCTTATTGATGCGATCTTTCAATGTCTCTCAGCAAATCAGAGAACTGCTAATCTCAGATGCTCCTTTATAAATTCCAAGTGTTCCTCAATGGCTGTTTAACAAGTCAGAATGAAGGCAAGCCAATTCCACGTGGACTTGAAGACCTGAATTATAGGAAAAGTTTGAATAGGTTATGGTTTTATTCCCTGGAGCGTGGGAGAAAGAAGGGAGGTTTTATAGAGGTATATATGGGTATCAGTAGGATAAACATGGGCAGGCTTTTTTCAGAGTCCTCAAGGTACATTTATTATCGAAGTACATATGCAATATACAACTCTGAGATTCATCTTCTCTGGATAGCCACAAAATAAAGAAAACCATGGAAGCTGTACAAAGAAAAACATCAAACACACCCCCCCCACGCCCAAAAAATATTGTGAACATGGCAACAAGAACATAAACCTCTCCCCCACGTGCAAAAATAAATTGTGCAACTGGCAACAAGAAAGATTGGGTGAAACACACAACATAAAAACATAAAACTGTAAGAGTCCAATTGAACTACATTCCAATCCATAAATCACAGACCCAGAACTTCGGTACCATCCTCCGACAGCATCAACAGAGAGAGAGAGAGAGAGACAGGGAGACCACTCAAAAGCAGTGACCCTTCCTCAGGAGCAGTCAGCAAGAGACTGTCACCCCTTCCGGCAGTGGCGAGCGAGAGATTGGAAGCTTCTAGGCCTTGAGACCATTCACCTCCTAAAATCTTGGAGACAACAAAAGTGTCAGATCACTCAGTTTATCTTCAAACTATAGATAACAGGCTGTAACAGTACCATAAACACATTTAAAACAAAGAAGATGTAAAAAAAAGTGGAAGAAACAGTTTTGTGGATTATCTGAAAGATGTTGCTTGAGGTTGTGTTGTTCTCTGGCGCCATTTGGGTGAGACTACAACAAGAGATCATAGGTTAAGGGTGAAAGGTAAAATATTTAAGGGAAACATGAAGGGGAACATCATTCAGTGGGTGGTACGAGTGTGGATCAGGCTGCCAGCAGAAATGATGGATGCAGCTTTGATTTTAACATTTTAAGAGAAATTTTGGGAGTACATGGTTGGGAGGGGTATGGAGAGCTAGGAACCAGGTGCAGATTGATGGGAATAGGCAGAACAACAGTTTGTCATGAACTACATAGGTCGAAGGATAGGTTTCTGTGCTGCAGTGTTCTATGTCTCTTTGACTCAACACAGCAAGCATTCCAGCAGAATCATCCGTTTAGAATACTTGTCCCATCTGGAATTGATTATTGATCACCTGGTATGGAATCATACCTATTAGGATTTAAGTCTTAAAATTTGCTTGAGGACATATAGGCCAATGGGAGTTCGGGGAGCTGGGTTAAGCACAATAGGCAGCGATTTAAACAGAGAGAGGAGAAATGGGCTAAAAATTCTATATCTGAATGCATGGTGTCAGAAATAAGGCGGATGAGTTTGAAGCTCAGGTGCGAATGGGTAACTATGATGTTGTTGGGATAACGGAGACATGGCTGCAGGGAGATCAGACCTGGGAAATGAATGTACAAGGGTATACGTGCTATCGTACGGACAGAAATTTGGGCAGAAGGGGTGGGGTGGCCCTGTTGGTGAGGAATGAGATTCAGTCCTTTGCAAGGGGGGACATAGGATCAGGAGAAGTAGAGTCTGTGTGGATAGAACTGAGGAACAGTAAGGGCAAAAAGACCCTAATGGGTGTTGTCTACAGGCCACCAAACAGTAGCATGGATATTGGGTGCAAGTTGAATAGGGAGTTAACATTGGCATGTGGCAAAGGTAATGTCGCAGTAGTTATGGGGGATTTCAACATGCAGGTGAACTGGGAGAATCAGGTTGGTGCTGGACCCCAGGACAGAGAGTTTGTAGAGTGCCTACAGGATGCATTCGTGTAACAGCTTGTACGAGAGCCGACCAGGGACAAGGCTATTCTGGATTTAGTCTTGTGTAATTAACAGGATTTGAAGCGATCTTGAAGTAAAGGAGCCATTAAGAGGTAGTGACCATAATATAATAAGTTTTTATCTGCAATTTGAGAAGGATAAGGGCAGATTGGAGGTGTCATTGTTGCAGTTGAACAAAGGAGACTATGGAGCCATGAGGGAGGAGCTGGCCAAAGTTAAATGGACGGATATCCTAGCAGAAAAGACAGTGGAACTGCAATGACAGGTATTCTTGGGAATAATGCACAAGGAGCAAAATCAGTTCATCCCCCGGAGAAGGAGAAGGAAGGATTCAAAGGGGGGAAAGGGGCCACAGTGGTTGACAAAGGAAGTCAGAGATTGCATAGCATTTAAAAAAAAAAGGAAATATGACAGAGCTAAGGTGAGTGGGAGGACAGATGATTGGGAAATTTTTAAGGAACAACAGAACTTAACTAAAAAGGCAATACAGGGAGAAAGAAAATGAGGTATGGACGCAAGCTAGCCAGGAATATAAAGGAGGATAGCAAAAGCTTTTTTAGGTATGTGAAGAGAAAGAAGATAGTTAAGAACAATGTTGGGCCCTTGAAGAATGAATTGGGTGAAATTGTTATGGGAAACAGAGAAATGGCAGAAGAATTTACTAAGTACTTTAGATCTGTCTTCACCAGGGAAGACACAAGCAATCTCCCAGATGTATGGATGGGCCAAGGACATTGGGTAACAGAGGAATTGAAACAGATTGACATTAGGAAGGAAACGGTGATGAGTAGACCAATGGGACTGAAGGCTGACAAATCCCCAGGTCCAGATGGTCTGCATCCTAGAGTACTAAAGGAGGTGGCCCCAGAAATTGCGGATGCATTGGTAATCATTTTCCAATGTTCCTTAGATTCAGGATCAGTTCCTGAGGATTGGAGAATGGCTAATGTTATCCCACTTTTTAAGAAAGGAGGGGAGGGAGAAAACAGAGAACTATCAGCCTGTCAGCCTAATATCAGTAGTGGGGAAGATGCTAGAGTCCATTATTAAAGATGGAATAGTGGCATATCTAGCTAGCAGTGATAGGATTGGGCTGAGCCAGCATGGATTTACCAAGGGCAAATCATGCTTGACTAATCTATTGGAGTTTTTTGAGGATGTAACCAGGAAGTTAGACAAGGGAGATCCAGTGGATGTAGTGTACCTCGATTTTCAGAAGGCATTTGATAAGGTCCCACGTAGGAGATTGGTGGGTAAAATCAGAGCTCATGGCATTGGGGGGAAGATATTGACATGGATAGAAAACTGGTTGGCAGATAGAAAGCAAAGGGTAGCGGTGAATGTGTGTTTCTTGGAATGGCAGGTGGTGACTAGTGGGGTGCCACAGGGCTCGGTATTGGGACCACAGCTGTTTACCATTTACATCAACGATTTAGATGAAGGCATTGAGAATAACATCGGCAAGTTTGCTGATGATACTAAGCTGGGTGGCAGTGTGACATGTGATGAGGATGTTAGGAGAATTCAGGGTGACTTGGATAGACTGGGTGCGTGGGCAGATACTTGGCAGATGATGTTTAATGTGAATAAGTGTGAGGTTATCCACTTTGGGAGTAAGAACAGGAAGGCAGATTATTATCTGAATGGGGTAGAGTTAGGTAAGGGAGAAATACAAAGAGATCTAGGAGTCTTTGTTCATCAGTCACTGAAGGTGAATGAGCAAGTGCAGCAGCCAGTAAAGAAGGCTAATGGAATGTTGGCTTTTATTACAAAGGGAATTGAGTACAAGAGCAAGGAAATCCTTTTGCATTTGTACAGGGCCCTGGTGAGACCACACCTGGAGTACTGTGTACAGTTTTGGTCTCCAGGGTTAAGGAAGGACATCCTGGCTGTAGAGGAAGTGCAGCATAGATTCATGAGGTTAATTCCTGGGATGTCTGGACTGTCTTCCGCAGAGAGATTAGAGAGACTGGGCTTGTACACACTGGAATTAAGGAGATTGAGAGGGGATCTGATTGCAACATATGATTATTAAGGGATTGGACAAGATAGAGGCAGGAAATATGTTCCAGATGCTGGGAGAGTCCAGTAATCAGAGGGCATGGTTGAAGAATAAGGGGTAGGTCATTTGGGACAGAGTTAAGGAAAAACTTCTTCTCCCATAGAGTTGTGGGGGTGTGGATTGCACTGCCTCAGAAGGCAGTGGAGGCCAATTCTCTGGATGCTTTCAAGAAGGAGCTGGATAGATATCTTATGGATAGGGCAGGGGTCAGCAACCTTTACCACTGAAAGAGCCACTTGGACCCGTTTCCCACAGAAAAGAAAACACTGGGAGCCGCAAAACCCGTTTGACATTTAAAATGAAATAACACTGCATACAACGTTTTTTTTGCCTTTATGCTATGTATAAACAAACTATAATGTGTTGCATTTATGAAATTGATGAACTCCTGCAGAGAGAACGAAATTACATTTCTGCATGCAACAAAAACATTTTGAACTCCGAAAAAAAGACGTTGGGTTGAAAGTTACTTTTAAGTAAAATATTCAATGTCTATTTGAGTCCTTCTTGTATTTATGAAAAACGCCAAACTTAAATTTTCCGCCAGCAGCAAACCAAAAATAACGTCAGCCAGCTGTCATCCTGAAAAATGAAAGGACTATTTCACTGAACAATGAAAAAATATGAATATGAGTAAAATAATAGGCAATTAAAATATTTATCATACTTGGTTAATGGGATTTCTGCTCCTGGACCTCAGCGCACAGCGTCTGCACATCAGGGCTGTATGATGTCACCTTCATCTTTACACAGGATCGCAAGCTGTCATCTGTGAGGTTTTCAATATCACTCCATTTGTGTTTCTGAGCAAGAACGGCCTTCTGACGGGCAACATCTTCAAGGTCTGCTGTCAAGCGTCTAAACTTGGACACCCATATGTCTTTGTCGGCTATGTCGGCCAGTTCCATCTCAAGATCAGGTTGACTCACACCTGCCAATGCAGTCGTATTCAGTAGGGAAGGATCGATGCTTAAGGGAGTGACCGGGAAGGATAATGTGTTTTTTTCCTCTCTGAACTCACAGAAGCGTTTCCCAAACGATGTTTGCATTGCGATGATTGCAGAATGTAAATACTCCGAAATTATCATGTCGTGACCTTGTTTGAACTCTCTCAAATTGGGGAAGTGAGACAAAGTGCCTTTCTGTAAATCTCTGGCAAGCACTGTCAACTTGCGCTCGAATGCCAAAACATCCTCCAACATGTGCAGGGCTGTACGTCCTTTCCCCTGAAGAGCTGTGTTCAGCGTGTTCAGGTGCGCTGTCATGTCTACCATGAAGTGTAGCTTTTCCAGCCACTCTGGCTGTTCCAGCTCAGGAAAGGTGAGCCCTTTGCTGCCCAGGAAAGTTTTCACTTCTTCCAGACACGCGACAAAGCGTTTCAGCACCTTCCGTCTGGACAGCCAGCGATAAAAACACGTTGTAGCGGTGTCAGTAAACTGCAGTCAAAGATAGCTTTATTCGAACTAAACAGCCTTGCTTTTCAGCTTCCCTCAACCCAGCCCCCATGGACGCAGATGCTGCAAAAGACGCGTACTCACAAACCCCCGTAGGCTATCTCCCTTAGCCGGAATGCTGGCTAATTGTGAGCCGTTTTATGATGTGGCAGGAAATGTGTCGCTACACTTAGGTTGTACAAGATCACCATAATTACATTTCAAAAGCTAACAAACTAACATAAAATACATTTTAATTAAATACTGACCAATTATTTCCCAAAGCCACAGGGAGCCACAGCACAGAGGTGAAAGAGCCACAAATGGCTCGGGAGCCGCAGGTTGCCGACCCCCGGGATAGGGGAATCAAGGGATATGGGGACAAGGCAGGAACCGGGTATTGATAGTAGATGATCAGCTGTGATCTCAGAATAGCGGTGCAGGCTCGAATGGTCTACTTCTGCACCTATTGTCTATTGACATATTTTCTCCTTGTCAGTAAAATAGATTTTATATCTTTTGGTGTTGGTCTTGAGAGTCCTAGAAGTTCAATGTAAAGTGCATAAATGAAATATTGCAAGGTACAGGATGCGTTAACCAGTGACATTTCGAATGCGATGAGGCAAAGTGTTCAGAAGCCTAATGTCTTGAGGGGAGAAACTTTTTCTCATCCTGCCAGTTCTTGTTTTTATGCATTGGAGTCTCCTGTATTTAAAGAATGCAAATTATGTGGGAGAACCCCCGAACAATTGGGCATTTGTAATGCTTCTGGGCTCTTTTTCAATTCCGATGTTTGCCAAGAGGCTACATTCCAGTGATTTGAGTATTCATTCTGCAGGTTAAACTAAAGCTGCCGATTATGAAGGTGCACTTTGACTTCTCCTCATTGATCATGTCTGTGGCACAAAAGGCAGTTGTTTACGAGACCAGAGGGATCACTCGTTGCCTTTTGAATGAAACGACCAACAGGACAGGAGAGAAGGAGACAGTTTTGAACACGGAGGGAATAAACCTTACCGAGATGTTCAAGTATGACAATGTGAGTAAAATGTTGTGACAACTATTGCTGCCTGGAAATTTGGAAAGGGAACAGATGATGGCTGTTCTGTTCTGCATCAGACAAGGGGCAATTCTTCTCTTGAGTCTAGTTTACCATTCGATAAGATAATGGTTGTGCTATGATTGAACAGTACTGCTTACCTTTTCTAATAGCCCATAATATATTTAATTAAGAAATATCTATTAACCTCAGATTTAAAATAAATAAGAAAGTAAAGCATCAATTGCCATCTTTGTGAAGAAAGACATGTCCTGCAGCCCCTTCAATATTTCCCATTTTGTTCCTGCATTTTTCTCAATTTTATGTGGAGAAAGTTTCTCTTTGTCTTCTATTGCCTTCAAACAGATTAACCCTTAGCCTTCTACCAACGCTGAAGGGCCTGTTTCTGTCCTGTACTTTTCTATGACTCTATGATCTAATAAAGTGGCTACGGAGTGTATGTTTGTGGACGTCTGCAGCTGCAGCCCATCCACTTCAAGGTTTGATGTGTTGTGCATTCAGAGATGCTCTTCTGCCCACTACTGTTGTAACATCTGGTTATTTGAGTTACTGTCACCTTCCTGTCTGCTTGAACCAGTCTGGCCATTCTTCTCTGATCTCTCTCATTAACAAGGCATTATTGACCACAGAACTGCCGCTCTCTGGGTGCCTTTTGTTTCTCGCACCATTTTCTATGAGCTCCAAAGACTGTTGTGCGTGAAAATTTCAGATCAGCCATTTCTGAGATACTCAAACTACCCTATCTGGCACCAACAATCATTCCATAGTCAACGTCACTTAGATGACATTTCTTCCCCATTCTGATGCTTGGTCTGAACAACAACTTAATCTCTTAACCATGTCTGCATGCTTTTATGCATTGAATTGCCGCTACACGATTGGCTGCCCAGATATTTGCATTAACGAGCAGGTGTACCTAATAAAGTGGCTACCATGTGTATAGAGACTGGTGTGTGTGTGTGTGTGTGTGTCTTCCGTCGGTTGTGGTCAACCATGGGTACTGCACCTCTGGTAGTCACTGGTTTGTCAAGCAGTGTCGGCTGTGGCTGTTGAGGTCAATCCTGGAATGGCATGCTCTGCCACAGTTGCTGCATGTGTAAGGCGTCTCATCATAACTCAACATTTTAACATTTGCAGCCTTTTCTATGCAGCAGTTCATAGCGACTGCAGTATTTTATGTGAGATCTACGTTGCACTTCCTCAACATCCTCTTCAGAACTGAATCCTGTGATTCAGCTACTGCTCAGAAAGTAGTGGTTAACACAGAATACGTACAGAACGCTGGAAGAACTCAGCAGGTCAGGCAGCATCCATGAGCAAAGAGTAGCCAACGTTTCGGGCTGAGACCCTTCATCAGGACTGAGGGGGAAGAGAGGGCAGAGAGGGCTGATGTACACCTGATGTAATTCTAAGCTACTTTCCCAGATAGCCCCAGCGTTCAAGAGATACCCGTTTCCTCACTGGTAGTGTTATTTCTCAACTTCACTGTCGTCTGGCTATGGCGAGGATCATATTACATCCATATTCAAAACTGTACTTCATCTCCCGCCACCAACCCCAGAGAGGGCGAAGTAACTTCATTCTACCCTTTTTCCATTCAAAATTAGAAATGGGTAGCTTGCTCAATAAACACATTACTTGGTTAAAAATTGGACAGAGCAAAACTCCTAATGTCAGTTCCAGTCATCTTGCTGCATTGGGAACTATGAACATGTGTTTGCACTATTTTTCCACACCACTCTTGCATTTACGTCTCCAGCTCATGATGTCTGTAGCCTACTCATTTCTTGCCTTGGTTAAACTCACGGTTAAACACAGGGAAGATGTGCAGATAATTGCCCAGTCCATCACAGGCAAACCCCTCCCTACCATTGAATGCATCTGTAAGGAATGCTATCACAAGCGAACAGCATCTATCAAACACTCGCACCATCCAGGCCAGTGCCACACTACCAAGTTCAGGAATAGTTATCCATCAGGCTCCTGAACCAACGTGGATAACTTCACTCACATCAACTCTGAACTGATTCCACAATGTAAGGACTCACTTTCAAGGACTCTACAACCCATGTTCTCTGTATTATTTACTTACATAGTAATTTTTATGATTATTTCTATTTGTAGAGTTTGTCTTTTATACATTCAGTCTTTGTAGTTTTTAATAGATTCTATTGTACTTGTTCGTTCTACTATGAAAGTCTGGAAGAAAATGAATCTCAGGATAGTATATGGTGACGTATATGTATTTTGATAATAAATTTACTTGAAATTTTGAATTAAAGATTTAATGTATACTATGCGATGAAGGGGTTCAGATAGCTGCTTCAAAATGTTACCACAGTTGTGATGGGTTGAATTTCCACCTGTTCTGTGTGATTCAATGATTCTGAATCTTTGTCTAATTTCCCTTTTAAATCAATTTTTCCCCTAGTCTTCTAACTCCTGAGTGTGGGGGAGGAACTCTTTTCTCTTTTTACCTTTTTAACACTTAATATTCTTGTGGGTGAACTTCGCACCTGATTCGAGCTTTATCTCTCCTGTAAATCTGGCTTCCAGAGCTGTGTGGTCTTGTTTACCTTTCCAGGCTTCATTTACAGTCATTTACAATCAAGATGGGATTCTACATTTGCTTAAAATGTTGAGTCTGTCTCCGGCATTTATAGGACATAGAACAGCACAGCATAGACCAGGCCCTCTCTCACTCTTTCAAATTCTCTCCTCGCAAACAAAGACATGTCCTTGGAGCCAGGCAGGTGAGTATTTACTTCATTCCCACCATGACAAATTGCATCCTTTCTCAAGTAAGCAGACTGAAACTGTGCACAGCAGTCTGGGTGTAGTTTCACTAAGACCTACATTTACATGGAACATTACAGCACAATAGTGGCTCTTTGGCCCATGATGTTGTTCAGACATTTAAACCTACTCCAAGATCAACTTAACCCTTTCCTCCATTTCCCTTTCTTCTATGTGCTTACCTAAGAGTCTCTTAAATGCCCCTTATATATCTGCCTCCACCATCCTGGCAGCACATTCCTCCCACCCACCACTCTCTGTAAAGAAAATAATACCTTTGAAATCCCCACTATACTTTCCTCCAAAAACCTTAATGTTAGGCCCCCTTGTAAGTACTCTTACTTCTTTTTCCCAAACCACTTTCCTATTTTAGTGACCCTAGCTGTATATACAGCATGTAGCTAAGATTCTTACAGAGCACTGTTCTCCTCATAAGGCATGCTCCATAATTCAGGCAGCCACAAATTTATCAGTCTTTGTAGTTTTTAATAGATTCTATTGTACTTGTTCGTTCTACTATGAAAGTCTGGAAGAAAATGAATCTCAGGATAGTATATGGTGACGTATATGTATTTTGATAATAAATTTACTTGAAATTTTGAATTAAAGATTTAATGTATACTATGCGATGAAGGGGTTCAGATAGCTGCTTCTAAATAAATTTCTGTTCCTCTTTTAAACCTTCCACATCCTCCCGGTAGCACAGTACTCAGTTGTGTTCATCTCCTCAGGAAAGAAAGTGAAGCTCTGCCATTCATTGGCCATGGCTGCCTTTGGCAAAACCAGAAGCAATTGCTGATCTCCAGTTGCTCTTGAAGAGGTGATAGAGAGCTGTTTCTCGAATTGACCCTCCATTTATGGTGAAGATGTAGTCTCTTGGTGCTAGTGGGGATAGAACCAGTGACACTGAATGCGTAAAACAGATACTGCGAAACCTGGAATGCAGGGTAACACATTGGGGTATTCAAGTAGTGTTCTTAAACCAGCTGTTAATGAAGCACCGCAAACCAGATGGTAAAGAAAGGCAATACATACTGTTTGGCCTTTGTACTTTCAGCCAGAGCTCAAGAGAAAAGCCGAAGCAAATAAAGTTAATTGAAAGGCGAGAATCGCATTCCACATTGATGATGATGATGATGTCGACTTGGGCTTGAGAGGCCAGCATCGGGCATTTTCATGCCTTACAAGGCGAGGAACGAAAGACTGTGTGGCGTGCCACTCCTCACACAGATATTTTGCAGTATTTTTCTTTTATTTTACGAGGTCGAGTTGCGAGCTCAACATTCAACCCGGCACAGATGGAAAGCGAACTCGGGAACGGCCTGACTGGATTCGAACCTGGGAGCCTCTGTTCCACAGTCCACCGCTAATGTCACTGCGCCACCAGCCGACCTAACAATCATACATTAGGGGCATTTAAGAAACTCTTGGGCACATGGGTGATAAGAAAATTGGAGGGCTATGTAGGAGGGAAGGGTTAGGTTGATCTTAGAGTAGGTTAAAAGGTCCCTCTCTGTTCCTCTCTAAATGCCTTTCCCCTTACCCAAAATCTATGTCCTCTAGTTTTACTCACCTCCAAAGAAGAAGAGATTTCTGCAGTCTACCCTTTCTAAACCCCTCATAATTTATATACCTCCCATGTTCCAATGATGTATGTGTTGGGTGGTAATTCGTGGGCACGCCTTGTTAGTGCTGGAAGCAGGCAAGATGCCTGTGAGGCCCCCAGCACATCCTTGGATTGTGTTGGTCATTGACACAAGCAACATATTTTATAGAGTTCAGTCCGGAAAAGTGTGAAGTGATGCACTTTGGAAGGTCATACTTGAAGATGGAATACAGGGTAAATGTTAAGTTTCTTAACAGTGTGGAGGAACAGAAGGATTTTGGGATTCATGTCCATAGATCCCTCAGAGTTACAACACAGCTTCATAGGCTGGACAAGGCCTATCGTGTATCAGCCTTCATTTCTTAGGTTTGAGTTCAATAGCTACAGGGTAATGTTGCAGCTCCACAAAGCTCTGGCTAGAATATAGTGCTAATTACATTCAGTTCTGGTCTCGTCATTATAAAGGAAATGTCAGTGTTTTGCAGAGAGTGCAGGGGAGATTTACCAGGATAATGCCTGAATTGGAAAGCAAGTCTTATGAGGATAATTTTGAGTGAGTAGAGCTTTTCTCTTTGGAGTGAAGGTGGGCGAGGGGTGACAACTTTAAGGTGTTTGGAAAATAGAATAGAAGGGTGTCAGAGGTAGGTGTTTTACACAGAGGGTGGTAAGTATGTAAAACGCACTACTGAGGGTGGTGGTGGAGGGAGATATGTTATGGACATTTAAGGGAGATGCACACATGGATGAAAGTAAAATGGAGGGCTACATGGAAGGAAGAGTTAGATTGATCTTGGCCTAGGTTAAAAGGTAGGCACAACATCGTGGATCAAAGGGCCGTTACTGTGCTGTACTGTTTAATGTTCAATGTTCTTAACCTCCTCCGCTCCGTGGAAAACAGACGTAGCTTCTCAAGTCTCTGCTCGTTTCTAAAATGATTTATCCCAGACCACATTCTGGCGAGTCTCTTCTGCACTCACTTCAGCATGCCAGACAGTAACTGTGAAAGGGAAGCAGAATAGATGTTTCAGGCTGCTGATCTATCATCAGAACATCTCCTGGATTTCCTGTTTTTGTTTAAAAATTATTTAATCTGGTTGTTTATGTTGGCTGATATTCATTAACAAAATTAATAAGCCTCCATTAGGAGGCTTAACCCACACTTTGATGGAGTGTTTTGATTTTTTGTTTCCCAGCAGCTTACTCTATCCCTGACTTTAATTAGAACAGAGAAGTGAGTTTGGACTCTTAAATACAAACCCCATTTCCAGAAAAGTTGGGATATTTTCCAAAATGCGATAAAAACAAAAATCTGTGATATGTTCATTCACGTGAACCTTTATTTAACTGACAAAAGTACAAAGAAAAGATTTTCAATAGTTTTACTGACCAACTTAATTGTATTTTGTAAATATACACAAATTTAGAATTTGATGGCTGCAAAACATTCAACAAAAGTTGGGACAGAGTCATGTTTACCATTGTGTTACATCACCTTTCCTTTTAATAACACTTTTTAATCGTTTTGGAACTGAGGATGCTAATTGTAGGAGATTTGCAATTGGAAATTTTGTCCATTCTTGCTTGGTATAAGACTTCAGCTGCTCAACAGTCCGTGGTCTCCGTTGTCTGATTCTCCTCTTCATGATGCGCCATACATTTTCAATAGGAGATAGATCTGGACTGGCAGCAGGCCAGTCAAGCACACTCTGTGTCTACAAAGCCACGCTGTTGTAGCCTGTGCAGAATGTGGTCTGGCATTGTCCTGCTGAAATAAGCATGGATGTTCTGGTAAGAGACATCGCCTTGACGGCAACATATGTCTCTCTAAAATCCTAATATACGCCTCAGAGTCAATGATACCTTCACATACATGCAACTCACCCATGCCGTGGGCACTGATGCACCCCCATACCATCATAGATGTTGGCTTTTGCACCTTTCACTGATAACAATCAGGATGGTCGTTTTCATCTTTGGCACGGAGAACTCGACGCTCATTTTTTCCAAAAACTAGCTGAAATGTGGACTCATCTGACCACAGCACACGGTTCCACAGTGTTTCGGTCCATCTGAGATGAGCTCGGGCCCAGAGAACTCACTGGTGTTTCTGCATAGAGTTGATGTATGGCTTCCTCCTTGCATAATACAGTTTCAAGTTGCATTTCTGGATGCAGCGATGGACTTTGTCAAGTGACAATGGTTTTCCGAAGTACTCCCGAGCCCAGGTGGCTGTAATTGTCACAGTAGCATGACGGTTTCTTAGGCAGTGCCGCCTGAGGGCTCGAAGATCACGCGCATTCAACAGTTGTTTCCGACCTTGCCCTTTACGCACTGAGATGTCTCTGAATTCTCTGAATCTTTTCACAATATTACGTACTGTAGATGTTGAAAGACATAAATTCTCTGCAATCTTGCTTTGGGAAATGTTCCTTTTGAACTGACTAACAATTCTCTCTCGAATTTTGGCACAAAGGGGTGAGCCATGACCCATCCTTGCTTGCAAAGACTGAGCCTTTGATGGACGCTACTTTCATACCCAGTCATGATACCTCACCTGCTACCAATTAGCCTGCTTCATGTGGAGTTACTTGAATATTCTGTGTACTTTTCAATCTTATTTTAACTCTGTCCCAACTTTTGTTGAGTGTGTTGCAGCCATCAAATTCTAAATTTGTGTATATTTACAAAATATAATTAAGTTGGTCAGTAAAACTATTGAAAATCTTTTCTTTGTACTTTTGTCAGTTAAATAAAGGTTCACGTGAATGAACATATCACAGATTTTTGTTTTTATTGCATTTTGGAAATGGGGTTTGTATTCACCCGGCTCAGTGACAAGGCTCTTCTGACACTCATAACTTAAACAAGCTCTGTACTGAGATACCTTCAGTATTTGAGAGTCAAGTGAGTGAAACTGTTGGTGACTAGCTGGAACATCCTAGCAATGAACTACACTGCTCTCAAGTGCAGATAAGATTACCTGAGAGAAGATCAGAGTACCAGACTTCCTGGAGCTAGAAGATAAGGCGCTTCATTTCTCAAAGTCCTTCAGTAAAAGCATTACAAATTTACTACCTGAGTTATCAAGCCAAATGTTGGAACCTGAACAAGGAAATAACCTTCATGACCTCAACTGAGTTATAAGGGGAAATTATATAAACAAGGCTGTTATTTCTTGGCATATGGAGGATTGAGAGGTGACAGGCAAGAGATATATAAGGTCATGAGGGTAATAGACAGGGTGAAAGCACTGGGTCTTTTACTCAGGGAGTAATGCTGTAAACAAGAGGACATAAGAACAGTGGCAGGAGATTTAAAAGGGACATCAGGGGCAGTTTCTTCATGCAAAGGGTAAAGTTTATTTGGAATGAGCTGCCAGAAATAGTGGTTGAGGCAGGCACGTTAGCAGTGTTTAAAAGTTACCTTGGTAAGTACATGGATGAAAGAGGTTTAGGGGCTATAGCCCAAACGCAGGCAGATGGGACTAGCTCGCTGGCAAACACGCTCAGCACGGATGATTTGGGTTGGAAGGCCCGTTTTGATGTTTTATAATTCTGTAACCACCAACATGCCTACCATATTCACTCTCAAATAACTGATACATTGGTCTTTTAAGTGAGAGATACAGCCTATAAACAGGCCATTCAGCCCATCGAGTCCATGCTGACCAACAGTGTACAGGTTTAGTAAGATGTGGACATGCCATGTTGCCGACACTTGCAGCTTCCCCCAGTTCATCCTCAGACTGTGTTGGTCATTGATGCAAACGACTAATTTCACTGTATGTACATGTGACAAATAAAGCCAATCTTTTTTTACATATCGGAGTCTCCGTTGACAGCTCTGTCAGTGAGCCAAATGCAGGGAGAGTGGATGTCTGAGCTCACAACAAGCAGTCAATCATACAGGCATCATTGGCAGTCTGCTGAGTAATCTCTTTAAATATAAGAAGCAGCTTGTGAAGGAAACTGTATCAAATGGTATTTTTACTGGAACTGAAGGCTAGTTGCACATAAATTTTAAAGAACTATAGAAACTATTTAACAGACCCCTAGTATAGTCAGATGCACTTGTAATCTACTTCATCATGGCCTTGCACCTTACTGTCTGCCTGCATTAGACTTTGGCTGTAATTATAACACTTTATTGTTCTATTATTTTTTCCCTTGTACTTTCTCAATGTGTTGAGGTAATAAAATAACCTGAATCTACAAAGCTGTGCCAAACACCAGGTACTCATTACAATAAAACTCCAATAATCCGCTGTTCAATTGCTTGAAAATCCTGATTGTTCAGCCTCCAACATCAGCTGCTGTTTCAGTACTCCCTTTAAACACCCCGTGCTCCCCTAAAATTTACTCAGACCTCCTTTCAAACTTGCTCGGCCATATTCCCTGGGCAGGGGCCCTGTTGTCCCCCTGAATCCTTTGTACATCCTGGATTCAATGGAAAATTTGTTATTATGCAACATCTTTTTATAAAATAATTGAAATATGTGTTGGGATGGTGAAAGGAGTAATATCCATTGGTCTGGAAAATCTGCTAGTCCAGTACTACCGAAGTATGCTGAACTATAGAAAAGGCTAATAACAGCACGCTGAGGCTAAGAGTCGGGAACGTTTCCGAATTCAACAGAGGAGCACTAATATCTGAATGACTGAGTCAGCTGGAGGCAGAAGAGAACCACCTTTCTTGTGGGTCGAGGACTTTATGTGTGTGGGTGGCAGGGAGGAACAGAGCTTATTTTGCAGCTGTTTTATTGTGTTCTGCATTATTCTGTCGAGAATTGTGGGCATGCTACATTGGCACCAGAATGTGTGGCAACACATACCAGCTGTCAGCAGTACTCCCTCGCAACGCAGGCTATGTACTTTACTGTGTGTTTCAAACTTGAATCTTGAATCATTGTTTTACAACACTTTAATCTTATGATAATCTCTTTGTGTTTTCCCCACATTCCCATAAAGTGCTCACCAATTCTACTGCTTACCTTCTCACTAGGGGCACCCCACAGTGGACAATTAACTGACCAACCCACGCACCTTTGGGATGTGGGAGAAAACCAGAGCACCTGGTGAAAGCTAGGTGGGCACAGGAAGAAAGTGCAAACTCTACACTAGAGATTAGGATTAAACATGAGCTATTGGACAGTTCAATCTCTGTCACTGAAAAAGTTACTGTTACAGAATACAAGAGCAGGGATGTGATGCTGAGGCTTTATAAGGCACTGGTGAGGCCTCAGTTTTGGGTTTCTCATCTTAGAAAATATGTGCTGGCATTGGAGGGGGTCCAGAGGAGGTTCACAAGGATGATTACAAGAATGAAAGGGGCATCATACAAGGAACGTTTGATGGCTCTGGGTCTGTACTCGCTGAAATTCAGGAGGATGAAGGGAGATTTCATTGAAACCTTTCGAATGTTGAAAGGCCTAGACAGTAGATGTGAAAAGGATGTTTCTCATGGTGGGATAGTTGAGGACAAAGGAGAACAGCCTCAGGATAGAGGGGTGTCCGTTCAAAACAGAGATGCAGATAAGTTTCTGTAGCAAGAGGGTGGTGAATTTGTGGAATTTATTACTACAGGCAACTGTGGAGTCAGGTCGTTGGGTGTATTTAAGGCAGAGATTGATAGGTTCTGATTGGACATGGCATCAAAGGTTACAGGGAGAAGGCCGGGAACTGGGGTTGAGGAGGAGACAGTAAAAAAAAAGGATCAGCCATGATTGAATGGTGGAGCAGACTCAATGGGCCAAATGGCCTAATTCTGATCCTATGTTTTATGGTCTTACTCCTTTGTCGTGCCACAGCATTTCTGATTTTGCATGTGCTGAAAAATCTTGTATAAACAAGAGCAAAATACAATTAGTTAATGTGATTTTTTTTAAATGCAGTTCTCACATTGGGATTCTGTATTTCCTGGCTCTGATTTGCTTTATTTCCTGTGCCTTAGGTCTTGGATCTGAGCCGCTTGTATTCAAATGATATCCACGCTATGGCCAGTACTTATGGCATCGAGGCTGCTCTCAGAGTCATAGAAAAAGAAATCAAAGATGTCTTTGCTGTTTACGGTAAGCTTTTTTTTTGTAACTTGGTTTGGACTTCCTGCTTTTTGCCAAAGCTGTGGCTCTGCAGTTACCAGAGGCCCTGTCTCACCTTGCCCAAATTAATTATGGTCTTATAGAATGGCGTTGAAAGGGAAATAGATCAGCCATGATGAAATGGCTGACAAGGCCCAATGGGCTGAATGGCCTAATTCTGCTCCTATGTCTTATGCCCTAAATTTTAGTTGTATGTGTGGATATTTTTCAGGATTCAGGCAGAACTGACATGGCCAGCAATTTTAGTAACCTATCCCTATGAAATAGCACCAGCAAATAGGTTTCAATTCCTCCTTCTGTCTGTAAGGAGTTTGTACATTCTTCCTGTGACCATATGGGTTCCGTCTGGGAGCTCCAGTTTCCTCCCACAGTCCAAATAGGCATGGGTTGGTACGTTGTGGGCACACTAGGTTGGAGCCAGAATAATGGCGACACTTGAATGCTGCCCGGCACATTCTTTGACTGTGTTGGTTGCTTGACACAAACAATGCATTTCACACTCTTTGTTTCAATGTATGTATAACAAATAAATTGAATCTTTTAATTGCCCTGGTTTGGTAGCTGGCTTCAGAGGAATCATTGCTCACATGGGAGTAATATAATTGCTGGATCACAGAAAGGTTTCCTCCATAAAGGCCATTACTGAACCAGATGGGTTTTTATTACAAATCAATAGACTTCAGTTCTTCATTACTGAGAATTTTTCTTTGCAAATTCTAGACTGTTAGCTGAATTTTTATTTCTCAAACACTATGTGCGATTTCATTAGTCTACTACTGTGCCATTACCAATAAGATAGTTTATCCACTGTGCAGACACCATAATTAATAAATGGCGTAAGGAATCCTTTTATGAGCCCAGATATGTACAGTCTCCATGCGTATACTCTTTATGTCAGGATGCCTGGATGGCAATGGGCAATTAAAATTATTCTCTGTCGCTGGAAAATTTCTTTTGCTGTTTCCAGTCTTCTCTAAGGAGATTATGGAAAGTAACATCAACTTTTCTGTAATCTGGGTTGAGACTCACTAAAGCTGTATCGAGCAGTTCCACGCTGGATGATACGTGCACAAGCTACAGTTGTCAGAGTTAATCACTGCCGCCTTTTGCTTCTGCTCAACTATCTGTTGAAGTGTAGCTTTTAATGTGGTTAATTATTGCACAATAATACTTTAAATTAAATAGATAAAGTTCAAAATACCTTTATTAAAAGGTATACAGACTTGAGATTTGTTTTCCCACAGTCATGAAATATAGAAGCATCATGGAACCCATTTAACAAAAACATCAAACACCAAACATACAAAAAAAAAGAACAAATCTTGTGAATGTGTGTAAAACAAAGAATGTAAAACTTCAAACCATAGACTCATGGAAACAGTCTAGGAGTGTCCAGTTCATTTCAATTTAATGCTGTGTCATCTGTTGAGTAAAGGACGCAGAGCCAGTCCACCCCAATCACAATCGCAAAAATGGCAAGGGAAGAAAAAGGAGAAACCAGAAACACATCATAACATGAGCTACAGAGTCCAGTCCACAAACTGCATCAATTGAACCTTGCCCAAGACACAAGGGTCAGGCACCACCCTCCAGCAGCTTCAACTGAGGGGGGAGAGAGAGTTACACTGGTCAAACACAGACATCTTCCTCCAGCCACAGCGAGCCCATGTTTGTTTGTTGCCGATCTCACCAGGAGACTGGTCAAATGTAAGCAGACAGCGCTCTCGTCCTCGTTGATTTCAGTCTTGCTTGGCACTTTAATGGGCGAGATCGCTGACAGATGGAGTGATTCATGGGCTCATGCCCCGTCCCTCTTGGCCTCCAAGCCGCACACACTGATCCAAACCTCATTGAACACCCTTGGAGTCAGCAAAGCATCAGATCTCTCAGTCGGCCCAAAGACACACCACCAAAATGTAAATCACAGGTTCCAATAGGAGCAGTATCATATTTGAAAGAAGTAGTGGTAAAAGAAGTAGATTCATGAACTCGCCAACACGAGAAAACCTGCAGATGCTGGAAATTCAAACAACACACACAAAATGTTGGTGGAACGCAGTAGGCCAGGGATCATCTATAGGAAGAAGTACAGTCGACATTTTGGGTCGAGACCCATCGTCAGGACTAACGGAAAAAAGAGATAGTAAGAGATTTGAAAGTGGGAGGGGGAGACCTGAAATGATAGGAGAAGACAGGAGGGGGAGGGATGAAGCTATGAGCTGGGAAGTTAATTGGCAAAAGGGATACAAGGCTGGAGAAGGGAGAGTATCATAGGACAGAAAGCCTTGGAAGAAAGGAAGGGGGAGGGGAGAACCAGAGGAAGATGGAGAACAGGCAAGGAGTTATTATGAGAGGGAAAAAGAGAGATTAAAATTAAAAATTAGGGATGGGGTAAGAAAGGGAGGAGGGGCATTAACGGAAGTTAGAGAAATCAATGTTCATGCCATCAGGTTGGAAGCTACCCAGATGGAATATAAGGTGTTCCTCCAACCTGAGTGTGGCTTCATCTCGACTGTTTAGTTGAACACCTACGCTCTGTCCGTCAGAGAAAGCAGAATCTCCCAGTGGCCACACATTTTAATTCCACGTCCCATTCCCATTCTGATGTGTCTATCCGTGGCCTCCTCTCCTGTCAAGATGAAGCCACACTCAGGTTGGAGGAACACCTTATATTCCATCTGGGTAGCCTCCAACCTCATGGCATGAACATTGATTTCTCTAACTTAGGGGAGAGAGAGAGGGAGAGAGAGAGAGAGAGAGAGAAAATTAAAATTGAAATTAAAAGTTAGGGATGGGGTAAGAAGGGGCATTAACAAAAGTTAGTCTCCCCCTCTCTCCCCCTCCCCCCTCCCCACTCTTCCCCCTCTCTCCCTCTCCCCCTCTCTCCCTCTCTCCCTCTCTCCCTCTCTCCCTCTCTCCCTCCCCCTCTCCCCCTCTCCCCCTCTCCCCCTCTCCCCCTCTCCCCCTCTCCCCCTCTGCCCCTCTCCCCCTCTCCCCCTCTCTCCCTCTCCCTCCCTCTCACAATAACTCCTGACCTGTTCTCCATCTTCCTCTGGTGCTTCCCTCCCCCTTTCTTCCAAGGCTTTCTGTCCTATGACACTCCCCCTTCTCCAGCCTTGTATCCCTTTTGCTAATCAACTTCCCAGCTCTTAGCTTCATCCCTCCTCCTCCTGTCTTCTCCTATCTTTTTGGATCTCCCCCTCCCACTTTTAATCTCTTACTATCTCTATTTTCCGTTAGTCCTGACGAAGGGTCTCGACCTGAAACGGCGACTGTAGATGCTCTCTGGCCTGCTGCATTCCACCAGCGTTTTGTGTGTGTTGTTAGATTCATGAACTGTCTGAAGGACATCGCCTTTGGTTGCATGGTTGGCTGGTGCCACCGTCCTGTTGCTATAAGTAGTAGCTACATTCACCGTTTTTCACACGTCATTCACTATGATGTTTATCAGAGTGATCATTGGTGAAAATGAACTTGGAAGACAATTGTATGATTGTTCTCTGACTGCTAAAATTAGATCATTTAACTCACTGCCATTGAAGAAGCTCACTGCTAATCCATAATATATGCATTTCTCAGTCCATTTCCTAACATTAATTTATTTCAGTCATCAAGTCAAATATTCATACAGATTCACACTTCGACACAAGCGGTATTTGCCAATCAAGATTCCTGTCTAAGCTAGTCCCGTTTGCCCATGTTTTTCCCATATCCCTCTAAATCTTTCCTATGCATGTACCTGACCAAGTACCTTTTCAAACGTTTGTCATATGCCTGCCCCAACCATTTCCTCTGGCAACTCATTCCATACAGAAACCTCTCGGGATAAAAAGCTTATCCCTTAACTTTCTGTTAAATCTCTCCCTCCTCACCTTAAACCTAGCTCTTGACTTCCCCAATCCTGGGAAAAGACTGAATGGACCCTATTGAAGTCCCTCATGAATTTCTAAACTTCTCTAAGGTGCTTCTAATTTTCCTACTGTCCAAAGTTCAAAGAAACTTTATTATCAAAGTACTTATATGTTACCATTTACTATCCTGAGATTTCATTTTCTTGAAGGCATTCATAGTAAATGGAAAGATACAAAGTTGAATCCACAAATGGAATCCATGACTCCATAATCCATACGCAACAGATAAAGACAAACATTGCCCTTCTGATTTCCTTTTGAGTAGACTCCAGCATGCCCTATACTCATCCAGGAACTTAATTGACATCAGCTGCCTATACCTAATCCATGCCTACTTTTTCCTGACCAGAACTTCAATATCCCTCGCCATCCTGGGTTCCCTACTCTTACCAGCTTTGCTCTTTGCCCTCTCTTGTTCACTCTTCCGTTGGGCAGAAGACATAAACACCTGAAAGCATATGTCCCCGGAGACAAGGACAGCTTTTATCCTGCCATATTAAGACTATTAAATGGTTCCCTGGCGCAATAAAATGGACTGCTCACCTCACACTCTACCTCTTTATGATCTGGTACCTTATTTTTTTACCTGCTCTGCACTTTCTTGAAACACAAGATATTCTGTAGATGCTGGAAATCCTGAATAATGCACACATAAAATGCAGGAGGAACTCAGCAGGTCAGACAGCATCTATGGAGAGGAATAAACAGCCGACATTTTGGGTGGAGACCCTTTATTAGGACATCTGAATGTTCTCTGTGGATGTTTCACTTTATTCTGCATTATTATTGTTTCATTTGTTCTATCTCAAAGCACTGTGTAATGATCTGATCTGTATAAATAATGTGCAAGACGAGCTTTTCACTATCTTGGTACACGTGACAATAATAGACCAACTCTAACTCCAATCCAGAATACTGTTCGATTTTGGTCATCCTGCTATCAGAAAGGTCTCATTAAGGTGAAAAGAATGTGGAGGAGATTTACTAGGACTTTGCTAGACTAAGGGACTGAGATTTAGAGAGAGGTTGGGTAGGCCAGGAGCATAGGAAAATGAGGTGAGATTTTTATAAAGGTGCATAGATAGGGTGAATGCACGTAGTCTTTTTCCTAGGAAGTTAAGAAGTATAGGGCATAGTTTTAAGATAAGAGGGGAGTGATTTAATAGGAGCAAATTTTCACCTAGAGGCTGGTGAGTGTATGCAATGAGCAACCAGAGGAAGGAGGTTGAGGCAGTTTATAGAAGCAACAATGAAGACAGTTGGACAGGTTTAGAATGAGATGGGTCAAACACAGACAAATGGGACTAGCATTTGGGTCAAAGTGTACATGATATATAACTTGGCCGACTCAATCGATGGTGATGCAACTAAGTCACTCTTGCCAATGGACACTGAAACACCCTCCCCCCACCCAGTGTATGTTCTTGTAGATTTCAGTGTATCTTTAAAGTGTTAAAACATAGCTTTGTTTGTCACACAGACATAGAAACATACAGTGAAAATGTTGTTTGTGACAGTGACCAGCATAGTTCAGTTGTGTTCTGGGGGCAGCCCGCAAGTGTCCCCCAACATATCAGCCCACAATTTAGTAACGCTAACCCGTACATTTTTGGAATGTGGGAGAAATCCAGAGCACCTGGAGGAAACCCACGTAGTCAAAGAGGGAATGTACAAACTTTACAGACTGTATGTACCAGGAATGTAAAGCGTTGACCATCATGACGTGTTTGTTCAACCTGAAGGAGCAGTGATTCATCAGCTACGTGAAAACACTAGTCAGTAGAGCAGGAGGAAGTTTCCATGCCTGTGTATGACCTGTTGTTTTAAGACTTTGTGGGGTCTAGCATTTCTGTTGAGGACTACATTTGTTACCCCCCCCCCCCCCCCCCCCGCAACATCCCGACACACAAGGACAGCCACTGATGAACCAATGACCCAGGAATTGTGACGGGGAGTCGCACGCTCTCTCTGTAGTATAATCAAGTGTGTCTGGACCTTATTGGTAAGTGCGAGAGGGTCCTTCCAATTTAAGCATCAGTCCCCAGAAATTTCCTGTACAGCATTGCTAGTCAACTTTTCAGATTTTACCAAATTCAATTAATTGAAGTTTATGTACTGGAAAGAGTCCATTTAGCCCTTTGTGTATCTGGAAGTCGAAGAAGAACCATTTCAGCAATTCCACTTCCCAGACTGTCAGCAGGGACAGCAGTACCCTTGTGGCTCTGGAACCTAATAAAATTGTGTATTTTTCAGTAAAATTGTGTATTATTCTGTCTTGTCCACTTTCCTGCCTAATTCCCTCAGGTATCCAAAAGCCTATCGAATTCAGTCTTGAGAAACAAAAATTGTTCAAAAACTTAACATTCACAAGCATAGATCCCCAAGACTCATAACTTCCTTAGTAAGGAAATTATGCTGTTTCCAAATCTAAATCATTTAAGGTCTTTGCAACTTGTGTTCTCTGTATTTGCAGTTTGTCTTCTCTTACACATTGGTTAACTGTAAGTCTTTGTGAGTAGTTTTTCATTGTTTTATTTGTTCTATTGTAAACACCTCCAAGAAAATGAATCTCAGGGTAGTATATGGTGACATATACTTATTTTGCCAATAAATCTACTTTGAAATGATGTATGCCTGGACTGAGATTATACCTTTTTTTGGTTCTTAACTGTGCACCCAGAAGCAGCTTCTCAGCAAATCCTATTCAGTAGCTTTGCTGGTTTTGGCACTGTAGCTGCATGTAAGCATACCTGCAGGTGACCGCCCTCCTCGCTCTTCCTCCGCTTGCAAATGCAGAGCTCCTGTGGTGCAGAGATCCAAACTAGGCTATTCACAGAAAATGTTGTTGAAGTGCAATTGAAACAATGACTTGAGTACATTGGAACTCGGGCCAATCTACTGGTCAAATCTAAGTAACTAAAAATAATTCTCTTGTACAATGGTGCAATTCCATACTGCAGTAACATGCTACTGCCATTCCTCAGTGATTTTTTAATATCAAAAGAACCTTAATATCACTGATTGTGTTCTGTTCCCTGGAATGGAATCACATTTCTTGTCTTGATCTTGCACAGGTATCCAAGTGGATCCTCGACACCTTTCCCTTGTGGCGGACTACATGTGTTTTGACGGATCATACAAGCCATTTAACCGCATTGGCATTCAGTCAAGCTCCTCGCCCCTTCAGCAGATGACTTTTGAAACCAGCTACAAGTTCTTGAAACAAGCAACTATGCTAGGTAAGATGGTTGTGAAGCTGAGGCCACGATCTTGAAAGGCTCCATGGACATAAGACGCCATGTAACCTGTTGCTGCTGTTTCTTATGCGCTTGTGTCGTGTTTCGTTGTGAGGTGGTATTTTTTAATTAAGAAAGTGGTTTAAAATAGTTGTACAATGCATTTTGACAATTGTGGCTTTTTCATTTCTGTCTGAGAAATCTGAATGACTCTGTCAAAGTTAAACAAGACTGTTTAAATACTTAAAAGGCAATTCATCCTTCAGTTGATCAAAGGAGAAAGGAACTGGGCAGTTATAGGTGTTAGTTGAAAGTTTTCAATATTGTGAAGAGATGGGGGAAGAGAAGCTTTGCAGGAAATAAGCAAGAAATGGCATGACCACAGTCCACATTTTTAGCTCTTGCAAAGCATTAGTATGTAAGATCTTGTGTCAGTAAAACAGCTGCAGTTACAGCTGCAAGTCAGGCGGCTGAAACCATTTGGAACCATAGCGTGCAATCACATCATCTCGGTCATTGTCCGCATAGACTCAGTACTTAGAATCAGAATCAGGTTTATTAGCACTGATGCATGTGGTGAATTTTATTTTTGTTTTGCAAGGCATAACAAGTTACTAGATGTCACAATAGGAAATATAAAAAAAGTAAGTTGTGCAAAAAGGTGAGGTGGTATTCATGGACCGTTCAGAATTCTGATGACAGAAGCAAAAGGAACTACTCCTAAAGCATTGAGTGTATGTCTTTAGGCTCCTGTGCCACCTCCCTGACGGTAGCAGTGAGAAGAGGGCATGACCTGATGGTGAGGGTCCCGATGGGACTTTTCTGCTACCTTTTAGCTATCTGCCAATATTAAATGGTATTTATCAAACAGTTAGGATTTTAACAAGATCTAATTTATTGATACCTGTTTTGTTTAGAGGCTTTTTAATACTGGATAGAAATTCTCCTGGTACCCCGGTGTATGATTATCATATTTCCAAGTTCTCTCCATCTCATGTTCTCAATGTTTATTGCTTATTTCATTTCCCTTTTGTATGTGCATATTTTGGTGTCTTTTGCTCGTTGGTTGTCCGTCCTGTGGGATATGGTCTTTCATTGATTTATCCTACCAAAGGGTTTTGGCCGGAAACATTGACTGTACTCTTTTCCATAGGTGCTGCCTGGCCTGCTGAGTTCCTCCTGTATTCTGTGTGTTGCTTGGGTTTCTAGCAACTGCAGATTTTCTCTTGTTTTTCATTGATTTTTATTATGTTTCTTGGATTTATTGAATATGCCCACAAGAAAACGAATCTCAGAGTGTATGTGGTGACATACATATACTTTGAAAATAAATTTGCTTTGAACTGTGGAATTGGAACTATTCTCTGGTTTATTATTCCAATTCATTGAATCATTAGTGTTGTAAATTAATCACTGTTCTTTAGACTAATTTTATGAAGTGTGGCCTTGTTGGGAGAGTTTTTTATTTCCCTAAACATTTTATTGAAGGTGAGAGATCTGTATATGACTTGCAACTGAGCACAGCAGCTTGGGTATGGATAATACTAAGCATTTTCCTTATCGTGGGGATTAGAAATGTGGCTCAGTTCCATCAAAGGGTTTAGTGACACAAATCGTTTTTATGACTAGTTTGTTTCCTTTTTAAGATGTGGGCCTTGTTGTCAAGACTGCCATGTTATTGTTAATCATAAAAGCCTTTAGTTGTATAAGCACAAGAGATTATGCAGATAGAAATCCAGAGTAACACATACAAAATGATGTAGGAACTCAGCAGGTTAGACAGCATCTATGGAGAGGAATAAAGAGTCTATGTTTCGGCTTAAAACACTTCATGAGTCAATATGAAGGGTCTTGGCCCAAAACATTGATCTTAATTCCTCTCTATAGATGTTGCCTGAGCTGCTTACTTCTTCCGAGCATTTAGTGTGCTTTAATTGTATACTGATGCCTGCCAAAGTGAGCTATCTGCATCTGGACAAGCTGGTTGTACCTCGAGAAGTAACACTAAGTACAGTGGCATGCAGAAGTTTGGGCACCCATCGTCAAAATTTCTGTTACTGTCAGTAGCTAAGCGAGTAGAAGATGAACTGATCTCCAAAAGTCACAAAGTTAAAGATGAAACCTTCTTTTAAGCAGTTTAAGCAAGATTAGTGTATTATTTTTGTTTTGTACAATTTTAGAGTGAAAAAAAGAAAGGAGCACCATGCAAAAGTTAGGGCACCCCAAGAGATTTGAGCTCTTAGATAACTTTTACCAAAGTCTCAGACCTTAATTAGCTTGTTAGGGCTATGGCTTGTTCACAGTCATTGTTAGGAAAGGCCAGGTGATGCAAATTTCAAAGCTTTATAAATACCCTGACTCCTCAAACCTTGTCCCAACAATCAGCAGCCAGGGGCTCCTCTAAGCAGCTGCATAGCACTCTGAAAATTAAAATAAATGATGCCCACAAAGCAGGAGAAGGCTACAAGAAGATAGCAGTGTTTTCAGGTTTCCTCAGTTTGTAATGTAATTAAGAAATGGCAGTTAACAGGAAAGGTGGAGGTCAAGTTGAGGTCTGGAAGACCAAGAAAATTTTCCAAGAGAACTGCTCATAGGATTGCTAGAAAGGCATATCAAAACCCCCGTTTAACTGCAAAAGACCTTCAGGAATTTTTAGCAGACTCTGGAGTGGTGGTGCACTGTTCTACTGTGCAGTGACACCTGTATAAATATGACCTTCAAGGAAGAGTCATCAGAAGAAAACCTTTCCTGCATCCTCACCACATAATTCAGTGTCAGAAGTTTGCAAAGGAACATCTAAACAAGCCTGATGCATTTTGGAAACATGTCCTGTGGACTGATGAAGTTAAAATAGAACTTTCTCGCCGCAGTGAGCAAAAGTATGTTTAGAGAAAAAAGGGTGCAGAATTTCATGAAAAGAACACCTCTCCAACTGTTAATTATGGGGGTGAATTGATCATGCTTTGGGCTTGTGTTGCAGCCAGTGGCACAAGGAACATTTCACTGGTAGAGGGTAGAATGAATTTAATTAAATACCAGCAAATTCTGGAAGCAAACATCAAACATCTGAGGGGAAAAAAGCTGAAGATACAAAGAGGATGGCTTCTACAATAGGATAAGGATCCTAAACACACCTCAAAATCTACAATGGACTACTTCAAGAGGCGCAAGCTGAAGATTTTGCCATGGCTCTCACATTCCCTTGACCTAAACATCATCGAAAATCTGTGGATAAACCTCAAAAGAGCAGTGCATGCAAGACGGCCCAGGAATCTCACAGAACTAGAAGCCTTTTGCAAGGGTGAAAATCCCCCAAACAAGAATTGAAAGACTCTTAGCTGGCTACAGAAAGTGTTTACAAGCTGTGATACTTGCCAAAGGGGGTGTTACTAAGTACTGAACATGCAGGGTGCCCAAACTTTTGCTTTGGGCCCGTTTCCTTTTTTGTTATTTTGAAATTGTAAAAGATGGAAATTAAAAGTAATCTTGCTTAAAATATTAAAGAAATGTGTCGTCTTTAACTTTATGCCTTTTGGAAATCAGGTCATCTTTTACTTGTTTAGCTATTCACAGTAACAGAAATTTTGACCGGGGTGCCCAAACTTTTGCATGCCACTGTAAGCTGCTGACTTGTCAGAATTCGCCATCCTTATCTATTAAACTCCGTGCATTGAGGTTTAATATATAAGGTTGCTGAATTCTGAGAATAAGCAGAGAAAATCTGCAGATGTTGGAAATCCAAGCGACACACACAAAATGCTGGAGGAATTCAGAAGGCCAGGCAGCATCAATGGAAAAGAGTACGTTCAATGTTTCGGGCCAAAACCCTTCAACAAGACACATTTACTGGTTTTATATTATTTACTTCATTTACTGTTACTTCTTGAAGTACAACCAGCTTGTCCAGATGCAGATAGGTGACATTCTTAGGGATCATCTAGTGAGGCGTATGGGTAGAAACAAGAAGGGGAAAGTCACTCTAGTGGCGCTGTACTATAAATACCCCACTAAACAATTGGGAATTTGGGAAGCAGGTGTGTTAGGAAGCTACTCATAGTTGTAATAATAATAGGGTTTAATTAATGGGAGACTTAATGTCCCCAGTGTCGACTGAGTCACTCAAAGGGTGGAATTTGTGAAATGTGTCCAGGAAGATTTACTGAGTCAATATATAGAGGACCATTTCAAAAGGATGCAATGCTGGACCTTGTCTTGGTGAACAAAGTAGGGCAAGTAACTGAAATGGCGGCCAGGAAGTACTTGAGTTCTACTGACCATATTTCTGCTAGTTTTAAGATGGCAATGCAAAGAGTAGGATAAGTACCCAGGTTTGTGTCCTAAGATTAGCAGGGCTAATTTTGAGGGAGTTAGACAGGATCTAGCAGAGGTTGATTGTGTGAACCTGTTTGAAGGCAAAGGAACAAATAGCAGTGAGAGCCTTTTAAGAGTATGATAGCAAGTGTCCAAGAGCAGCATGTTCCTTAAGGTGAAGGGTAAGCCTCACAGGTTTAGGGAACCCTGACTGATGAGAGACATTGAGTCTGTGATGAAGAAAAAGAAGGAATAAGTTTAGGAGTTTGGGATCGAGTGAACCTCTCGATGAAATTAAAGATTAGCTTTATTTGTTACGTGTACATCGAAATATTACAGTGAAATGGATTGTTTGCGTCAAATCAAATCTGCAAGGATTGTGCTGGGTATCCCACAAATGCCACCGGAGTTCTGGAACTAACATGGCAAACCCACAACTCATTAACCTTAACCATACATCTTTGGGATGTGGGAGGAAACTGGAGCACTTTGAGAAAACTCACACAGTCACAGGGAAAATATACAAAGTCCTTAAAGACAACAGCAGGAGTTGAACACTATTCTTACAGCTGGCACTGTAATAGATTTACACTATGTGTTAAGCTACCGCGCCACTCTAAGATTATGACTATATTTAATAGGCAATCAGGAAGGCAAAGAGGTAGGGGTAAGGAAAATCCAAAGAGGTTCTATAATTAAATTAAGTGCAAAAGCATGGCTAGGAAAGGATTAGATCCCTTTAGAGAACATCAAGATTGCCTATGTCTTGAGCTATGGGTAATGGTTGGATTTTTAATGAATATTTCTCCTTGGTGTTTAATGGCTCTGCAAGAGATGAGGGAAATGTGGAGATGTTTTGGATGACATTTGTATTATCATGGGAGGAGATATTAGAGCACTTTAAGTTGGATAAATCCCTTGTGCCTGACCTTTCGAGTGCATCATCAGACTTGGGAAAGTGTAAAGGTCCATACAAAGATATTTGCTTCATTGTTAGACACTGGTGAAGTTCCCAAAGACTGGAAGATGGTTAATTTTATTCCGTTGTGCAAGAGAGGTACCAAGGACAAGCCAGGGAACTACAGGCTACTCCAATAGCACCTCCCTACCCTGCTGCCTCTGCTACAAGTAGGTTGTGAGCAATGGGTGCATAGCACACTATCATCTCCAATTTCCCTTCCAAGTTGCACACTATCCTGCCTTGGAAATATAACATCATAAGTCCTTCATTGCTGAACCTAAACCCTGGAACTCCCTACTCAACAGCACCAGGAAATTTCCTTCATTGGGTGGTTGCAGTGGTTCAAGGAACTTATTCATCACCGTCTTCTCGGGGGCAATTCGGGATTGACAATAAATGCTGGACCAGATCCAAGAAATTAATAGTTGGAAAAGAGTGACCGTGATCTGCTCAAGCTTCAGGATAAGATATTGACTTGTATTAATCTGAAACCAGGGTTTGAAATCCAAATAAAGCAAATGATGAAGGTTGGCTACAAGCAAAAATCAGAGAAAACTACAGATGTTGAAAATCTAAACTTAAGACAAAACATGCTGGAAGTCCACTGCATGTCAGACTGCATCTATAGGACGAGAAACAGTTAACTTTTCAGATAATCAGAACTCGTGAAGAGTTTTGAATCAGAAGCTTTGTTTCTTTTCCCACAGACCTGTGGAGTACTTTCTGCAGCTTCTGTTTTTATTCGAGATATTCACAATAGATTGGGAAATGACGTTACAAGATTCAGCCTTAAACAATTAGAGGCTCACACTTGGAGTTAATGAATAGTTTACAGCAAATGTAGAAAAAAACTGGGAAAAAGGTCCACCGATTGCTAATAAGGGGAGTCCAAGATAAAATTAGATCAAAGAAAATACTAATAATAGTTCACCAATGCTAGAGAGTGGTGAACCTGTGGAATTCATTGCCACAGACCTCTGCGGAGGCCAAATCATTGGGTATACTTAAAGTGGAGGTTGATAGGCTCTTGATTAGTAAGGATGTCAAAGGTTATAGGGAGAAGGACAGGAGAATGGAGTTGAGAGGGATAATAATCAGCATGGTGGAATGGTGTACAGACTAGATGGGCCAAATGGCCAAATTCTGCTCATATGGCCTGTGTGCCTGAGTCCACTGGAGACTAGAAGCCGAGGAAGATAGCTCTTCTTGGGGATGGAGGATTGTGTATCTGCATGAGTGGGAAGAAGGAATGGGACTTATTTTGTTGTTTGTTGTCTTCTGTGTTGTTCTGCCAAGCATAATTGGCTCAGTGACACTTGTAGGCAGCCCACAGCCCACCCTCGGGCATGTTTGTTGTTAACACAATTGACACATTTCATGGTATGTTTCAATGTACATGTGATGAATAAATCTGAATCTTCAATCAAGACATTGATAAGTAAAGAGACTAATAATCATGTCAGAGATATAAAGACAATAGATAGATAGATACTTTATTCATCCCCAAGGGGAAATTCAACTTGCCCCTGGTGGTTGAATTGTAGAGCCGAATGGCGTTGGGGAGTAATGATCTCTTCATCCTGTCTGAGGAGCATTGCATTGACAGCAACCTGCCGCTGAAGCTGCTTCTCTGTCTCTGGATGGTGCTGTGCAGAGGATGTTCAGGGTTTTCCATGATTGACCGTAGCCTACTCAGCGCCCTCCGCTCTGCCACCGATGTCATACTCACCGGTTCTATGCCCACAACAGAGGATACAAAAGCAGATTCCCTGTGGCAAATGAGGAACAAACTTCCTTTCAGCAAATGGTGCTAAACTGTTCGCCTCGTTCTTCTGCTCTATTGGCAGAATGGTAGGTGAAATTTAATGCTGAGGAGTGAAAAGTAAGATGGTGTTGGTGAAATGAAAGTCTTAAAGTGGTTTGTGGGCTGACATCTCTGAAAGTGGCAAAACACATTAACCATCAAATGGATCCTAGAAGCCACAGGAGCGAGGAAATTGTGATCCGAGCACAGTGTTACCAATCTGCTGCGGGAACCCTGAGCAGTTCCCATTTTGCCCACCCTTAACTCTGACCTTCTTTTGACACTTGCTAAGGTTGTGGAACTGTCAACGAGGAAGGTAAGTTGGATACTGATGAGGTGGCTGGCCATATTATAAGAAAAAAGTAGGTTTCAGACAAAAGAGAGAATTAAAGGAATTTAGAAGAGGTTTATCGGTCTGTATCCATATAAGTATAGGATCAGAATTAGGCCATTCGGCCCAACAAGTCTGCTCTGCAATTGTGACTGATTTTCTCTCTCATCCCCATTTTCCTGCCTTTTGAAAGTTTAGTGCAATGCCTCAGGATTTAGAGAATAGGTGTGCTCAGCACTTCTACTATTGGTTAGCTAATTGTGTTTTTTCCCTGTCTCTCTTTCCTTTAGGCTCTCATGATGAACTGAAGTCTCCATCAGCCTGCCTGGTGGTAGGGAAAGTGGTCCGTGGTGGGACGGGGCTTTTTGATTTGAAGCAGCCTCTTAAGTGACCCCTCATCCGATGAGAGACCTTTTTTCTTGGAAGTGGAAACAAGAAACTTTGTGAATATGTTGATGGTCAGACACAGCATCAAAGGAGACAGATGCTCAAAAGCAGTTGTTTACTGCTTTAAGCAATTTGCTAATGATAGAGGGGAGAGAGAAAATAACCAGCAGCTCCACAGGCAGGAAGTGGGAATGGAGTGCAACAAAGGAGAACTGTCAATGATCAAAGGTGGTAACGGAAAAACAGAGGAGCCTGAAAGGAGATTCAGCTGCTTTTGTTTCATTCCTGCCTGAGGAAGTGGTAACTCTTGTGCCTGGGGTAGCCGCTTGAATGAAGTTCTACTTAGCATCAAGAAAGGCAATAAAAATGAGCTTTGGATTGAAATTATTTCTGCAGTGGACGTGTTATTGCAGAGCCGTCTGCATGTCTATACCACAGGAGGCACACTTATTTGGTAGCCTCTGTTGAATATGTTGGAGAAATTGAACAATCGAGCAGCATGGTGGTGTAGTGGTTATTGTAATGCTATTACGGTGCCAATGACCTGGGTTCGATTCCACCACTCTTTAAGGAGTTTGCATGTTCTCCCGTGACCACGTTTTTCCTCCAGATGCCCCCGTATCCTCCCACAGTCCAAAGACATATGGGTTAGTAGATTAACTGGTCACGTGAGTGTAATTGGGTGGTGTGGGCTCATTGTGCCAGAGGGGCCTCTTACCATACTGTATTTCTGAATAAAAAAATATATTTCTCTTTTAGCAGGATTTTGACAGCACTATACTCAAATCATTGCCGCTGGCTAAATTCTGTCCACTGAGTAGCACCATTCTAGGTCTCCATAACACCACCCAAGTCTTAACATAAGTATGCATAATAATCCATATGTGATAGTGAAAATGAACACAGTGTTTGTGTTAGATGGTGAAAACCATTTCATTATCAGACCAGGCTGAAACTTGGATAGAAACTCCAATCATGTAGGATCAAATTTCCGCCAGAGAAATGTTAAAACGTCTGTGTGAAATTGACATTTTAGTTTCTTACATAGGAAATAGGAAAATATCTAAGTTGCAATAGGACTATGCACTCAGTGGCCACTTTATTAGGTACAGGAGTGGAACTCACTGTGGTCTTCTGCTGCTGTAGCCCATCCACTTTAAGGTTTGACGTGATCTGTGTTCAGAGATGCTCTTCTGAACCCCACTGTTGTAGTACCATGTGATTATTTGAGTTATTGTCGCCTGACAGGTTGAACCAGTCTGGCAATCCTCCTCTGACCTCTCTTATTAACAAGGCATTTTCACCCATAGAACTGCCACTCACTACATGTTCTTTTGTTTGCTTTTCACACCATTTTCTATATACTCTACAGGTTGTTGGGCATGAAAATTCCAGAAAATCAGCAGTTTCAGAGATAGTCAAAGAACCCCATCTGGCAGCAACAATCATTCCATGGTCAAAGTCACTTAGATAACATTTCTTCACTGTTCGATGTTTGGGCTAAACAACAGCTGAACCTCTTGACCATGCCGGCATGCTTTTAAGCATTGAGCTGCTGCTACCTGATTGGCTGATTAGTTATTTGCATTAATGAGCAGATGTACCTAATAGAGTGGCCACTGAGTGTAAATGAGTTGGAGTTTATTGAATAATTGGTATAGTACAAGTGTCTTTTGTATTCCATTTTGGGGATAAAAATGAGCGATTTAGCTTGTCTGACTTTCATGTAGACCATCTCTGAAATGTAAGTCCATATTTGCTACTTTTGATCCATACCCCTCATATGCCAGCCTTATAAAATCCCAACCTTGCCCTCTCCCATGCAGCTATTGGATTTACAACAGCTTCCCCTTACCTGCACTTTTCATAAATTGATTGCGAAAATGAGGCAAGTGCACGCACGTCAATATGCGGAGAACCCTATGCATGGGAAGCTCTCTCTTTTTGTGCAGGCTTTTGATTGTGCATCTTTATATCTCAGCAGGTCCAGTTCGTAAGTCAGCCATGGCATTCCTGTGGGTAACGTCATTCAGTAAAAATGTTTAATCATGCTACTCCATCACTGTTCTTGCTTGCATATTTGTGACAGTTCCCACCATTCAGAAGCACAGGTTCTCCTTCCAGCTGAAGAAGTGAATCATCTATACTTGAGTCTAGTCTGCAGCATCCATGGCTCGCATTGTGGTACATCGAGACTGCTTTGCGTTAAAGAAATCACTGCAGTTTGGGTGACTCCTTTGCTGAACACCACTGTTAATCTGCAAGTCTATTTAGTTACCTGTTATTTTAATTCTTCAGCCGCTGTTACTGTGACCATTTTATCTTTGGTTTCTTACATTGTTTAAACAAAGTTCTCTTAAGAAATAGCACCTCTTCTTTTGATTTGACACTTTACAGCCTTCCAGACAATACTGAATGTAATAATTTAAGATAAATGACCATTCTAGTCTTGTATCTTTTTCTAGTCTTTACATTCCTCTGGTATTTCCAATATAATTTGTCACCTCTTTACTGTTTTCCTAGACATGGTTTTTGTGATTAACTTGCCTTTACCAATTTCTTTCAGCCAGCTGCACGCCCATTTGTGTCATTCAGCCTCTCCTGCCTTTCACCCTTTATTGACTCTCCTTTTCCTTCCCTCTCCTTGCCTTTCTCTACTGCTTAATACCATGTATTTACCTTAATTTTGTCAAAGTTGATGATCTTATCATAAGAGTTGAAAAATAAGCTGTTTCTCTCTCTAGAGACGCTGCCTAACCTGCTGATTATTTCCAAACAACAAGACACACAAAATGTTGGTAGAACACAGCAGGCTAGGCAGCATCTAAAGGGAGAAGCGATGTCGACGTTTCGGGCCAAGACCCTTTGTCAGGACTAATCGAAAGGAAAAAAAACATTATTTCCAATACGTGTTTCAAATGTCTGTAAATAAAATTGCTCATGGTTTTGAAATTTGCAATTGTCTTGGCATCTGCAGCCTCTGGGGAGAAGTTTCAGTTTAAAATTGCCTAATCTTATCTGCAGATTCTGCCACGTTTGAGATTTCAACTTCCCCAATCCTGAACCAGATGATGTCTGGTTCATAGACATGGATAGATTCATAGACTCATAGATTCTGTCTACTCCATCAACAAACACCTTCTGTAACCTTGGATATCTCCTTTTCACAACCTAACCTTGTAAAATCTAAGAATTACAAGACCAGTCAATGTGACTTGCCCTTAATTTACCTCTTAACATATGCTAAATGGCCATGGCATTTTCCCAAACTAGTGTAGTTCATAGGTTGGCGCCTAAAATGATGTGGTTCTCCATGGGATGTCCCACTTGAACTCTATGCACCTAAAACATGATTTTCTCTCTTGGTATCCCTTGAGATTAAGGCAAGCACCTCCATTTTTTTTTCTAGTTTACCTTTTCTACCTGTACCTTGTTATCTTAATCAAATAGTTCCTTTTGAGGACGTTAAAGTCTGCAGATACCAAAATTTGAAGCAATACACATTGTTTGAGAAAATCAGCAGCTGGGATAACATCATAAACCTGCTGAGTACCTCTGACATTTCATGTGTTGTGTAAGTACTTGTTTGTTGAATCGCAAGTGAAAGACATTACCTTTCCCCATAGTGAACTCTCAAATTGTGAAGCTTTGCCCACTGTAGAGGATGGTAGAAAATTAATGATACATACAAAGACTATTTTGACCCATCATGTCCCTGGTAATTGAAAAATGCCACCCCAGCACAATATTAATTTCCAGGGCCTGATTTGAGCTCTGCAAGTTGTAGCTTTTCAAGTACACATCTAAGTCCTGTTTAAAACTAATGAGGGTATCTGCCAGCTTTTTGAAGAAAAAGTCTCACACTTAAAATGAGAAGATTTCTCGCCATCTTCCCTCTACCCTTTAAAACTAAGCCCACTTACTTGTGATCGCTTTTATTTCAATTATGATTCTATCTTGGGCCTCGTATTTTGTATGTCTGGATTAAGTCTCCCCTCAGACTCCTCTGTTGCTGAACTTTAACATACCAAATCTTTCCTTGCAGTAAATGGGTTTTCCAGTCTTGGCAACATTCTTAACTTTCTCTCAGTTCTGATGAAAGATTCTGGGCCTTACACGTTTAACAGTTTCTCCTACCACAGAAGCTGCCCAACCTGCAGAACATTCCCAGTATTTTCTATCTTATTTCAGATTTAGGTGTTTGTAATTTTTTTTAAATTTCCTTATAAATTTCATTGTAGTAAAGGACTAGAATCAGTCATACAGCATGGAAACGGACCCTTTGGCCACTCTCATCCAGGCTGACCAAGTTTCCCAGCTAAACTAGTCCCATTTGCTCATGCTTGGTCTCTTTCCTTCTAAACTTTTCCTATTGATGTACCTGCCCAGGTGACATTTAGGTGTCAGTTACAGTATCTGCCTCAACCACTGCCTCTAGCAGCCCATTCCATATATGCATCACCCTCTCTGTGTGAAGTTGTTTCCCCTCTGGTCCCTTTTAAATCTTTCTTCTATCACCCTAGTTTTTGATTGTCTTTCACGGAGGTGGGGGGGGACGACTGCATTTAGTCTACCTCTTCACTCAGAGGGTGGTGAGAGTGAGTGTTGAATTAGCTGCCGGAACAAGTGGTCCATGCGAGCTTGATTTCAACATTTAAGGGAAGTTTGGTTAGGTATATTAATAGTAGGGATCTGAAGGCTATGGTCCCAGTACAGGTATTGAGAGTAGGCAGTTTACTACTTGGCATGGGCTAGATGGGCCAAAGGGCCTGTTTCTGTGCTGTACTTCTTTATGACACTATGTCCCTCATTATTTTACTGACTGACCCCCCCCCCCACCCAGTTTCCTATGCTCTAATGGTGGTCACAGTCTACTGAACCCCTTTCCCAGCCTGGCTGATACTATGAAAATGAGAGAAGAATGGTTTTAATCTTATTTCTTTTCTGGTATTTCCTTATGTACCTCCCCTCCTGCTGTAGGCATCTGAGAGATTATGTAAACTGTCAGTGTGTAATGGTAAGGAGTGCCACTAATTCTTTGTCACATTGTTTTAGCTTGGCTGCTGCCAATTTGGAGGTGGGGAAGGGGTTGGGACTCGATGAATATCTGGGATTTTCAGCCCTCGTTCAACACTGTTGGTTCTGATCACCCGCCAGTCCACCAACTCCATTTGAATCGCTTTGTCAAGCTCGTGCTTCCATAATTACTGGCTTCTTCTTGATTTCTGTAATAGAAAACTGTTTATGAAAGTGCACATTGCAGCCAATGGAGATCTATCAACAATGAACAAAGAAATAATCACAGAGAATACTGGAATTTAGATCTGTCCTCTGCTGCTGGGTTGTTTTATTTCAGATCAAATGTAAGACTTGTGTTCAGCTGCATGTCTGTAGCAGAAGAAGTTACAATTACTTCTTTTGCCCCATCTGGACGGTTCAGCTCTGTGGTCTGTTTTATGTCAAACCATATTAGAGATTTACATCCAGTACTCATTTCTGGTTTGGAACAATTGTTATGGAGGTGTTCCATATGGTGTTGATCATCTGTCTAAAGTGTTAATTACAAGTTGCCAAGTTGGGCAAAGAGACGACAGCTGTTGGGCTCATTGCCAGCAACAGTGAGATGGCCGACAGAGAAGAAGTGGAAAAGCTCAAGGCCTGCTGCCAATCAAAAATAATCTCTTACTCACTGTCAACAGGACAAAGGAGATGGTTATTGATTTCAGGAGAACTTGCACCACTCTCACCCCCCTTTACATCGGCGGCACAGCAGTGGAAATTGCGAGCAGATTCAAACTGCTGGAAGTGCACATCTCACATAAGCGCTCATGGTCCCAGAGCACATCCGCCACTGTCAAGAAAGCTCGCCTCTACTATGAAGGGGCTGAAGAGAACGGAACGATGCACATCAATACTCACGACCTTCTACCGATGTGCAGTTGAGAGCATCCTTACGTGCTGCACCACTGTGTGGGTACAGAAGCAGTCCTGCGATGGACAGAATGGCTTGACAACGGGCGGTGAAAACTGCCCAATGCATCAGCGGCACTAGCCTCCCACCTTCAAGGTCATATACTACATACAGAAAAGTGCCAGCAATATCTTGAAGGATCACACCCAGCCTGGGTATGTACTGCTTGTCCCATTTCCATCAGGGTAGAAGCTACGCAGCATCTGTGCCAGAACTTCAGCAGAGCCGAACTCCTTTCACTAGCAAACTAAACACTGTCACGAGGAGGAAAAAATTCAACTCGGACAGAAAAAAGATCAGAAACAAACAGTTGAACATTAAATCATTAATCAAATGTGTCTCCTTTAAACCCCGTGGAACTGATTCATCCCCCACTTGAAATCTTCCGGGGAAGTGGGCTGAGTGCTTTTTATAGGCACAGTATACCCTTTGTTTTACAACATTAAATAACAGTAGATTTAATTTGGCTTTTTTGTCACTGATCAACAGGAAAAGGTTCTTTCGTGTCAAAGTGAAAACAGATCTCTACAAAGTGATCAAAATTAATTACAAATATAAAACATAAAATAACTGATTGCATAAATATTCACTGTGACTGAGTCATTATTTAGTAGATGCACCTTTGACAGCAATAGATCTCTCTGGGCTTTGTACATCTGGACAATGCAATTATTTCCCCTTTCTTCTTTACAAAACTGTTCAAGCTGTATAAGATTGCATGGGGATTGTGAGTGAACAGTCCAGACACAAATTCTCAATTGGATTGAGGTCAGGACTCTGACTTAGCACACCAGTACATTAACTTTGTTGTTTTTAAGCCATTCCTGTGCAGCTTTGGCTTTATGCTTGGGGTCATTGTCCTGCTGGAAAGCAAATTTTTCTCCCAAGACACAGTTTTCTGTTTTTCCTCCAGGATCTCCCTGCATTTTGCTGCATTCATTTTTCCCTCTACCTTCACAAGTCTTCCAGGCCCTGCTGCAGTGAAGCATCCCCACAGCATGATGCAGCCACCTCCATGCTTCACATTAGGGATGGTGGGCTTTTTATGATGTGCGGTATTTGGCTTATGCCAAACATGGCATTTAGTCTGATGGCCAAAAAGCTCAATTTTGATTTCACCAGACTATTGAACCTTCTTCCAGTTGAGTTAAGACTCTCCCACATGCCTTCTGGCAAACTCCAGCCGAGATTTCCTGAGAGTTTTTTTCAACAGTGGCTTTCTCTTGAATTAAATTGACTTTTTTACTTACATCCTTCACATATATGAGGAATAAAAATCTTTTCATTGCATCTCCATCTGAATGTGCAATTTATAGTAGTTTATAATAAATATTATGTACCACAGGATAGTCAATATAACATAGAAATACAGTTGCATCAGCATGAATTAAGCAGTCTGATGGCCTGGTGGAAGAAGCCATCTGTTGGTCCTGGCTTTTATGCTGTGGTACCATTTCCCAGATGGTAGCAGCTGGAACAGTTTGTGGTTGGGGTGACTCAGGTCCCCAATGATCCTTCAGGCCCTTTTTACACAGCTGTCTTTGTAAATGTCCTGAACAGTGGGAAGTTCACATCTACAGATGCACTGGGCTGTCCGCACCACTCTCTGCAGGGTCCTGCGATTGAGGGAAGTACAGTTCCCATACCAGGCAGTGATGCTGCCAGGCAGGATCCTCTCAATTGTGCCCCTGTAAAAAGTTCTTAGAATTTGGGGGGCCATACCAAACTTCTTCAACCATCTGAGGTGAAAGAGGTGCTGTTGTGCCTTTTTCACCACACTGCTGGTGTGTACAGACCACATGAGATCCTTGGTGATGTGTATACCGAGGAACTTAAAGATGTTCACCCTCTTAACCCCAGACCCATTAATGTCAATAGGAGTGAGCCTGTCTCCATTCCTCCTGTAATCCACAACCAGATCCTTTGTTTTTGTGACATTGAGGGAGAGGTGGTTTTCTTGACACCACTGTGTCAGGGTGATGACTTCTCTGTAGACTGCCTCGTTATTATTTGAGATTAGGTCAATCAGTGTAGTGTGGTCAGCAAATTTAGTTAGCAGACTGGAGCTGTGGTTGGCGACACAGTCATGGGTATACTGAGAGTAAAGGAGAGGGCTTGGTACACAGTCCTGAGGGGCACCTATGTTGAGGGTCAGAGGTCAGGGAGCCCACTCTTATCACCTGCCGGTAATCTGACAGGAAGTCCAGGGTCTAACTACACAGGACAGGGTGAAGGCCAAGGTCTCTGATCTTCTTGTTGAGCCTGGAAGGAATTATGTTGTTGAATGCTGAACTGTAGTCCAGGAACCGCTTTCTCACATAAGCATCCTTCTTCTCCAGATGTGTAAGGACGGTGCATAGAGCTATGGCTATTGCTGTCGATTGGTTGTGTTGGCATGTGAATTATAGGGGGGCTAGTATAGGCGAAGGTAATGCTGCAAAGGTCGTTCTTGACCAGACTCTCAAAGCATTTGCTTATTGAGGTGAGTGCAACAGGACGCCAGTTGTTCAGACATGTTACCTTGGTCTTTTTAGGTACTGGAATAATGGTGGATGTTTTGAAGCAGGAGGGTACTCTACACTGGGAGAGGGAGAGGTTAAAAATGTCTGTAAACAACCTGCCAATTGTGCTGCGCACATCCTGAGTACCCACCCTGGGATGCCGTTTGGTCCTGCAGCCTTGTGACTGTCCACTCATTGGAAATACCTGCGTACTTCAGTCTCAGAGATGACCAAGGTGCAGGTCACATCAGCTGCAGGTCTCCTCAGGGGCTCAGTGTTGGCCACATCAAATTGAACGTAAAAAAGATTTAGCTCGTTTGCCAGAGAGGCATTAATGTTGGAAACTCCACTGCAGTTAGCTTTGAAGTCTGCAATGGTGTGCAGACCTTGCCATAAGCTGGGTGTGTTGTTGGTGGAAAGTTGTGTCTGGATCTTCGTCATTCTTCAATAAAGCTGTGACTGGTGAAGCACCTGGACAACAGTTGTTGTATGCTCAGACTTTCCCATATCAGCCACTGAAGCTTGTAACTCCTCCAGAGTTGTCATAGGTCTCTTGATGGCTCCTCTTCCAAGTCTCCTTCTTGCATAGTCAGTTTTTTGAGGATGCCTGCTCTAGGCAGATTTACAGCTGTGCCATATCTTTCCATTTCTTGATGATTGAATTAACTGTACTCTAAGGGATATTCAGTGACTTGGAAATTTTCATGTATCCATCTCCTGACTAGTGCTTTTCAAAAACCTTTTTGTAGAGTTGCTTGGAGTGTTCTTTTGTCTTCAAGGTGTAGTTTTTTGCCAGGATACTGACTCACCAGTAATTGGACCTTCTAGATACAGGTGCATTTTTACTACAATCAATTAAAACACCTTGATTGCACAAACATTTTCAATTACAAATTATGTGACTTCTAAAATCAATTGGCTGCACCAGTGATGGTTTGGTGTGTGTGGTTTGGTGGGGGGGGGGGGGGGGGTGAATACTTATGCAATAATTATTTTGTGTTCTATATTTGTAATTTATTTAGATCACTTTGTAGAGATCTGTTCATCTGTTTTCACTTTGACATGGAAGAGTCTTTTTCTGTTGATCAGTGTCAAAAGAGCCAAGTTAAATCCACCATGATTCAATGTTGTTAAACAATAAAACATGTATATGAGCTTTGGCTCCTAAAGCATTGCCCTCCAATATCAGGCAAGCACATGATGCCTTCTGGCTGTTTGTATTGGACATGGTCTTCTGGTACAGCTATCCCACACTGCAGAAGTCATTGCATTAGTGATTCACAATTGGCCCTGTGGCCTTAACCTTTTTCTAAAGGGTAAATTCAAGCCCTGATAATGTCACGGGACATGGTTGGATATTGCAGGTAATCAATGATAACACCACAATCACTTAAACAGTGTCCTGTCTTATCAAGCTAAAGCCTTTGAAAACACTACAATACCTTAGTAAAATTGTGGGGTGAAGGGTATAGCTGAATATATTATTGTATATTCTTTTAGAAAAAGTAAATACTTACTACAGGTCTACAATCCCTTATCTGAAATTCTGAAATCCAAAAAGTTCCGAAAACCAAAGTTTTTTTCGTCAACAGCTGAAGTCACTGAGGTGTGACGTGACAGCACTAGCAGAGGCTGCCAGATGTAAGTTGTGGCTCAGCGCTCGTACAAGTTACATGTGCATTTGCTGTTCGCTGATATTTTGTGTTCACTGTTGACCGTGTTTAATTTCACTGTGAAAATGTCAAAAAGAGCTGCAGATACTGCTATGGGTAACAATGAGAAAAAGAGAAGGAAGCATCTATCATAAATAACACAGGAAGTGGAGTTATTGCAGAAGCTTGATCGTGGTGTGTCTGTGCAGCATCTTACTGAACAACATGGTGTCTGAGCTACCACTGTATATGATGTAAAGAAACAGAAAGACAAGTTACTGAAGTTTTATAGTGACAGTGACGTTCTACATTTATTCCAATAAGTCATTTATCATGTGTTTGATTTGGTTCGTTTGAAGCTGTATATTTTTATGTTTTATTGAATGTTTTTTTTGGAAATAAAATATTTTTCTTGTCATTATTTCCTAAACAATACAGTATAACAAATATTTACATAGCATTTACATTGTATTAGGTATTATAAGTAATCTAGAGATGATTTAAAGTATATGGGAGGATGTGCATAGGTCCGGAGCTTCACCGGGTCCTGAAGTCCACCCGCACTGAGACAGATTAAATAAGGGTCTTGAGCATATGTGTTTTTTGGTATCCACGGGGGGTCCTGGAACCAATAAGGAGGGATTCTGAAATCCGAAAAATTGTGAATTCTGAAATGCAACTGGCCCCAAGGATTTCAGATAAGGGATTGTGGGCCTGTAGAGAGAATTTCCACATTTGCTTTCTCAAATATTGTGTTGTATTACCCAATACAACACCCCTAACTTCCAGTCTTCCTTTCCAGTCCTGATGTAGGGTCTTAGCCCAAAATGTCAACTGTTTATTCCCATCCATAGATGCTGCCTGGCTTGCTGAGCTCCTCCAACACATTGTGTGTATTTGGTGTTCTAAGTTCTTTTATGTTTCATCTCAATTGAAGCTTCAGGACATCATTGGCAAGGTTAGCATTTATTGCCCAACACAAGTGGCAACTAAGACATTTCAGAATGAAAGTAAGAGTCAATCACATAGTGGTGTCTGGAGTCACATAAATGCCAGATGAATTGTCATCAATGTCTTCTGCTGATTATGTATCTCTCTCCCACAGATGCTACCTGATCTGCTGAAGACCTCCAAAGCTTCTGCTTTTATTTTGCCCTCTTTCACCGCCCCCCTCATTTTGACCCATTCACCAATGAGAAGGATTTCCCTCTATCTCTCTGTGTTTGCCCTTCCTTAAAATTAAATACCTCTTATAAACCCTCACAATCTCCTCATTCCCAAGAATAACCCTGGCTTCTTTTGTCTATACAAATAACTGGAGTTAACTAGAATTATTTTAATAAATCTCATATGCAACCTCTCTGAAACCTTGACAGCTTTCTCAAGTGTGGCTCCAAGAACTGGACATATGACTCCAGCTGCGGTCAAACCAATGACGTTCAGTTTCCTGTCTGACTTCCCACAACAACATATGACACATCCCATCTGGACCATGTGATTTATCTGCTTTAAGTGCTTTATTAGATCTCCTCTGCATCACTTTATATTCTGTGCCAATTATCTACCATATTTTCCTTCTCTGAGATTCCAGAAGCATCTTCTTCCTTGGCGAAAATTGTTGGAAAGTAATCATTCATGTTTAGGCAAGCTGTCTGCTTCCAGATGTAGACTTCCTCCTTAGTCTTTCCTGCAATCCTTTTCCTGTTCATATACCAAAACAATACATTTGGATTCCATTTTGTGTCTGCTGCCAGTTTTCCTCATTTGGTTTGTGTTTTAATTCCTTTCTACAGTCAGCCTGGTTCTCATTTGCCTGGCATCTGTCAAATGCTGTTCCATTCTGTTCTATTTTAACTCACTCTGTCATCATCCGAACAGCCCTGCTCTTAACTTCATTACACTTCTCCCTTGTAGGAATCTACCTAGATTCTGAACATTACTAAGGTCGAGCACCAAACACCTACATTCCATCCTAGGAAAAGTGGGATCTCCTGGTGGCCACCCATTTCAATTCTACTTTTTCATTGCCATTCCAACATGTCCGCTCATGGCCTCCTCTACTGCTGCAATGAGGCCAAACTCAGGCCGGAGGAGCAACTCCTTGTATTTTGTCTGGAAAGCCTCCAACCTGATGGCATGAACTTTGATTTCTTGAACTTCTGGTAATTGCACCTTCACCATTTCCCATTACCTCTCTCACCTTATCTTCCTACCTGCCCATCACCTCCCTCTGGTGCTCCTCACCCTTCCCTTTCTTTGAAGGTCTTCTGTGCTCTCCCATGAGATTCACCCTTCTCCAGCCTTTTATCTCCTTCACCAATCAACTTCCCAGCTCTTCACTTCACCCCTCCCCTATTCCGGTTTCACCTATCACATACTGCCTTGTATTTCTTCTTCCACTCCCCCCACCCCAAGTTCTTACTCTGACTTCTCATCTCTTTTTTTCTCTGTTCCTGATGAAGGGTCTCAGCCTGAAATGTACTCTATTCCATAGTTGCTACTTGGCCTGCTGGGCTCCTCCAGCATTTTGTGTGTGTCACTTGGATTTCCAGCATCTGCAGATTTTCTCGTTTAGCATCTTGGTAAGTCTTTTCTGCAACCACTCCAGAGTCTCAACACCCTTCCCGTAATGGGATGACTAGAACTGCATACAATCCTCCAGATGCAGATTAACTAGAGATTTTATAAAGGTACAACATAACTTCCTAACTTTTGAACAATGCCTTGACTAGTAAAGGCAAACATTTCTCAACCACCCTATCATCCTATGCAGTCATTTTCAGGGACCTATGAACTTGGACCCCCAAGATCCTCAACACTGTTAAGGATCTTGCCCTTAACAGTGTACTGTCTCTTTAAATTTGACCTGCCAAGGTGCAACACTTCACATTTGGCTGGTTAAACTCTATCTACCATTTCTCTGTCCATTTCTGCAACTGGTCCCGCTGCATTCTTTGCCAGTCTTCCATGCTATCCACAACACTGCCAATTATCATCTGCAAACTTACTAATCCACCCATCTACATTTTCATCCAGCCCATTTCTATGCATCACAAATATCAAAGATCGCTGCAAACCTCCACTAGTCACAAACCTCTAGCTAGAATACCCTTACCTTTTACGGGCAAGCCAGTTCTGAATCCAGTGGCCAATTTGCCATTGATTTCATACATAATATTCTGGATGATCCACTCATAAGGGATCTTGTCAAATGTCCTACTAAAATCCATGTAGACAACATCCACAGCTTCATCAATCACCCTTGTCACCTCATCAGAAAACAATCAAGACATGACTTGCCCAGACTGGCTCTTGCTAATTAGCTCAAGGTTTTTCAAATGCCTAGGGATAAATCCTTTCCCAAAGAATTCTCTCCAGTAACTTCCCTACCACTAATGTGAAACTCACCAGTCTGTAGTTTCCAGGATTATCCCTGGGTTCCTTCCTGAATAAAGAGACATTAGCTGCTTGCCAGACATTTGGGACAGTGCCTATGGTCAGGGGGCACAAAGATATTTGTCAAATCCCCAGCAATCTTTTCTTTTGCCTCTCTCAATAACCTGGCCCTGTGGACTTATGACCTTAATGCTCTTCAAGAGACCCAGTACCTACTCCCCCTTTACTTTGAAATGCCTTAGCATATTAATATGCCCAACTGATCTCCTTGTCCTCTACGTCCTTCCCCTTGGTAAATACTAATACACTATTATTTACTCATTGAAACCCTCACCCTCTGCATCCAAACAAATGCTCCTCCCTTATCCTCGCATGGTCCTACCCTTTCTCTGGTTATCGTCTTGCTCTTGATGTATGTAATTTGATGTATGATGATGAATTACTAACCCATGCCACATTATCTCCAATTCACTGTTCTTATTTGTTGCTATTGCATTTCTCTGCAGAATGTTATGAAGTATTGCATAATTTTCCATTGGAATTCCCATATCCTCCTGAACTTAAGTGAAATTATCAGCTATTCAGTCACGAATCCCTTTTACTGTAACTCAAATTAGCTGAAAACTGTCTCTACATTTCTTGAATGTATTTTATTTTTAATGGTACATTCCACTGATTTTGAAACCAATGTTATTCCAAAAGCTGTTGACGTACTATTATCAAATTTCTTTCTCATTTGGAAGTGATCTGAAGGCAATGTTTACACTTGAACCAAAGGAAGCTCTTCCATATTTAAACAGGCAAAACCCATATAAGGTTCGATGTATGGATTGTCTAGTATGCTAGTATATCATGGCAAAATATCATAGTTGCTTTATCAGCAAGGCTGTGATATATTAACGTCCTGGAGTTCCTTGCCCAATGGTACTGACATTGATCCACTGGCAAGAGGAACCAAAACAAAAGGATACCAAGGTCTGTTGCAGGAGTATTGATGTTTGAGTGGTGGCTGCATCATGCTGTGGAGATGCTTCATTGCAGCAGGCCCTGGATGGCTTGTGAAGGTAGAAGGTAAAATGTATGCAACAAAATACAGGAAAATCCTGGAGCAGTCTGCAACAGAACTGCAACTTGGGAGAAGATTTCAAAGGTTTCAAAGGACACAGCCGCAGATATTCTGACTCCCCCGACGACACACGGGCCTCCTGTCATGACACCAATCTGTCCATCTCCAGAGCCCCAAGATCCTTGGCTTCCAAATTCGAACCAAATACTTAGGCCGTGCCCTTGGTCTGCCGAACAACAGCCAGTCATGCAACCCAGAGAAGTGATCCCATTCCTGCAAAGACAAGATTTGTTTTCCAGCAAGACAATGACCTCAAAAATAAAGTTAAAAACAACAAAGTTAATGTCCTGGAGTAGCCAAGTCAGAGTCCAGACCTCAATCCAATTGAGAATTTGGGGCTGGACTTGAAAAGGGTTGTTCACAAACAATCCTCACGCAATCTGACGGAGCTTGAGCAGTTTGGTGAAAAATGCAGTGTCCAGATGTGCAAAGCTGACAGAGACCTATCCACACAGACTCAAGGCTGCAATTGCTGTCAAAGGTGCATCTACCGACTTGAAGGGGGTGAATACTTATGCAATTATTTTGTGCTTTATAAATTGTAATTAATTTAGATCAGTTTGTAGAGATCTGTTTTCACTTTGACATAAAAGAGTGTTTTTCTGTTGATCAGTGTCAAACAAGCCAAATAAATCCACTCTGATTCAATGATGTAAAACAATAAAACATGAAAGCTTCTGGGGGGGGGGGGGGGTGAGAATATTTTTAAAAGGCTCTGTATCTATCTTTCTGTAGAAATATTCAAAGATGCTGCTCCTACTCCCTTTTAGAAAGACGGTTCCAAAAACACAGAGACTCCTGAGAGAAAACTACAATTGATACCATGCTTGCTGTCACTACATACATGCTTCTTGTTAATCCATATGATGTGGTCATTGTTACCAGGCTAAACATTTATTACTTATCCTGGACCCGAGAACAGGAGTAGACCATCAGGCTCCACAAGGCTTCAGTGCAGTTTGGGTTTCAATATGATCTCTGCTGGCCTCAACTCCAGTGCCGGTTTCCCACAGCTCTCAATTTTTTGATCTTTCAAACATATATCCAACTCCATATATCTAGTAATCTGGCCTCTACCATCTTTGTGGACAGAGAGTTCTACCTTCTCGGGATGGTGGGACAGCAGAAGGTCATCAATCTTCTACCCCCGACTGTCAGACTTCCAGCTACTATCGTCCCTTCGCAGCCAAAGCCAACTGCACGCTCTCTCTGCTGCTTGAGCCATGGTGTCAACAGCTCTCTCCCTGGTTCTCCCTTGTATCCCTAAAGCTGCCACCATTTTCCACCATAACATGGCAGGAAATCCTCTTGCCCCCACTTCGACAGGGAAGTTCCATGTCTGCCAGACTTGCTGTCTGCAGTCCGCCACCAGGTCTTCATACCTCGCAGGCTTCCTCTCGGGGGGCCTCTTGGCATCGGGTCTCCCATGGTACTGTTAGCTCTGTCACCACCAGCTTCTGTGCACTCTCTGACAATAGTAGAATGTCTGGTCGAAGTGTGGTCTCTACTATTGGTGGGAACACCAGCAGTGGAAAGAAACTAGTTTTTGTAACAGGAACAATACTAAACAAAAATTTGCTTGACAAGTGAAAGCTGCTGAGTACAAGAAGAAAGAATATACTGGATCTGGTATTGGGAAATAAGCCCAGCCAAATGACTCATGCTTCAGATAAAGATAAAGATTGATTTTACATGTCACACATTTAGTGAAATGTATTGATTGCATCATCATTTGCGATGTGCTGGGACAAGCCTGTAAGGATTGACACTTCCAGTGCCAACATACTGGGAATGCAGTGGGGAAAAAAACTTGAGAAATAGTGATCACAGCTCCTTAAGTTTTACAATAGCTATGAATGAGGAAATGTAAGAAAACTGACAGCACAATACAAAGCAGTGCCGAACGTATCCTTACTATAGAAATTACCTAGGGTTACCCACAGACATCTATCTTTCCAAGCTCCATGTACGTACCTATCCAAGAGTCTCTTAAAAGACCCTATTGTATCCGCCTCCAACACCATCGCCAGCAGCCCATTCCACACACTCACCACTCTGTGTAAAAAAAACTTACTCCTGACATCTCCTCTGTACCTACTCCCAAGCACCTTAAAACTGTGCCCTCTCATGCTAGCCATTTCAGCAATGGGAAAGAGCCTCTGACTATCCACATGATCAATGCCTCTCATTATCTTCCATACCTCTATCAAGTTATCTCATCCTTCGTTGCTCCAAGGAGAAAAGGCCGAATTCACTTAACCTATTTTCCTAAGCAATGCTCCCCAATCCAGGCAGTATCCTTCTGAATCTCCTCTGCACCCTTTCTATGGTTTCCACATCCTTCCTGTAGTGGGGCAACCAGAAATTAGCACAGTACTCCAAGTGGGGTCTGACCAGGGTCCTGAAAAGCTGCCACATTACCTCTCGGCTCTAAAATCAATCCCCGATTGATGAAGGCCAATACATTCTATGTCTTCATAACCGCAGAGTCAACCTGCATAACAGCTTTGAGTGTCCTGTGGACTCGGACCTCAAAATCCTTCTGATTCTCCACACTGCCAAGAGTCTTAACATTAATACTATATTCTGCCATCATATTTTTCCTACTAAAATGAACCACCTCACACTTATCTGGGTTAAACTCCATCTGCCACTTCTCAGCCCAGTTTTGCATCCTATCAATGTCCTGCTGTTACCTCTGACAGCCCTCCACACTATCCACAATAACCCCAACCTTTGTGTCATCAGCAAATTTACTACCCCATCCCTCCACTTCCCCATCCAGGTCATTTATAAAAATCACGAAGAGTAGGGGTCCCAGAACAGATCCCTGATCATCGACCTTCATGCAGAATATGACCCGTCTACAACCACTCTTTGCCATCTGTGTGCAAGCCAATCCTGGATCCACAAAGCAATGTCCCCTTGGATCTCATGCCTCCTTATTTTCTTAATAAGCCTTGCATGGGGTACCTTAACAAATGCTTTGCTGAAATCCATTTACATTACATCTACTGCTTTATCTTTAACAATGTGTTTAGTCACATCCTCAAAAAATTCAATCAGGCTCATAAGGCATGACCTACCTTTGACAAAGCCATGCTGACTATTTCTAATCATATTAAGTTCTTAGAATTTGAGGGGCCATACCAAACTTCTTCAACCGTCTGAAGTGAAAGAGACGTTGTTGTGCCTTTTTCACCACACTGCTGGTGTGTACAGACCACGTGAGATGCTCAGTGATGTTTATGCCGGGGAACTTAAAGTTGTTCACCCTCTCAACCCCAGATCCATTGATGTCAATAAGGGTTAGTCTGTCTCCATTCCTCCTGTAGTCCACAACCAACTCCTTTGTTTTTGTGACATTGAGTGAAAAGTTGTTTTGACACCACTGTGTCAGGGTGATGACTTCCTCTCTGCAGGCTGTCTCATTATTATTTGAGATTAGGCCAATCAGTGTAGTATTGTCAGCAAAGTTAATTAGCAGATTGGAGTTGTGGGTGGTGATACAGTCATGGATATACAGAGAGTAAAGGAGGGGGCTTAGGATACAGCCCTGAGGGGCACCTGTATTGAGGGTCAGAGGTGAGGGAGCCCACTCTTACCACCTGCTGGCGATCTGACAGGAAGTCCAGGATCCAGCGACGCAAGGCAGGGTGAAGTCCGAGGTCTCTGGTCTTCTTTTTGAGCCTGGATGGAATTATAGTGTTGAATGCTGAACTGTAGAGCAAGAACAGCACTCTCACATAAGCATCCCTCTTCTCCATGTGTAAGGACGATGTGTAGAGCAGTGGCTATTGTGTCATTTGTCGATCGGTTGTGTCGGTAGGTGAATTGTAGGGAGGCTTGTCGTGGTTTCTCGTGCCCCAGAAATGACCAAGAGACGCAGAAGATTCTTCAAGAAGGGTTAAACTTTAATTTGCAAATCAAAGCTGAGACAGTCATTGAGCTAGTTTTTCTGTTTTTCTGTTTCTTTCACATCCAGGTACGGAGCCGAAGCCAGCTTCTCACCGTACCCTTCTCTCTCTCTCTAACAGGCTGTTTCTCACATCCTCTTGATATGGTATAACTGTTATACCATAGAAATAAACAGACTAGAAAAGAAGGTGACTCATTGGAGGAGCAAGAGTTAAGTGGAGAGAGAGAGGATGTGAGAATTTGTGGGGAAGAGGTAGGAGGCAGAAGCCTAGAAGAGCAGAAGGAGGCGGTAGGGGAGCATAACCGATACTCCTCATATTCCTTTTCCTCTCTTAAGTATTTCATCCGTTCAATCTCTTCTCCCATTTCTCTCTGTACCTGTTCTATCTTTATCCTTTCTGCCTGTATCTCCTTCCATATCGCCGCTTTTTCCTTCTCGTATTGTTTTTTTTTCTTCCTCATTATCCCAAACTTGTACTTCTCCCTGCATGTTTACTGTCCCCGTCAGCAGGGGGCATCGCCTAGGGGTTTCTTCCTCATTATAGGGAGGGGGTTTTTCTGTTTCTTTCGCATCCGGGTACGGAGCTGAAGCCAGCTTCTCACCGTACCCTTCTCTCTCTCTAACAGGCTGTTTCTCCAGCACCTTAGTGTCTTCCTCGCTTGTAATCAATATTCTACCTGTCCTCCTCAGCCTTTCTCCCTCCGTTCTGAAGAGTTTTAGCACTTCCATTTCTCGTTCTTTTTTTTGCCCTCTTTTCTTAGATTTATCTTTTGGTTTGTAATTTTTAATTAGTCCCTCCATTTCTTCACACAAACTTACATCAAACGTTCCTTCTCTTGGCCACTTTGTGACTACTTTGGCCACTTTGGTTCTTTTTTCCCATTTTTCTGAAGTTTTTGTGATCTCATTTTTAATTAATGGGAATTTTTTGCTCAGAATCTCTACTGCCGTTCCTTTACCTGTCACGTTATTCTCTCTTTTTAAGGTATTTCAGAGATTCACAGTTTGTTTACTGGATAATATTATTTACTCTAATCCTAGTCCTAGTCTAACACCGCTTTGTCTTTTTCTTCCGATAACACCACATGGACTTTTTCTTAACTAAACTTACTCTAATTCTATGCCTAGTCTATTTTCCTTTCCCTGCCCCTTCAGCCCTTCGTTTCATACGAAGCGGTACCCACAGAGATTTACCAACACCACGTGGACTTTTTCTTAACTTCTTATTAACTTATTTGTACTTACCCTCACTGCAGTGTTCTTGATCTATCCTCTGAGCCTCCTCTGTTAACCCCCCAATTCTGCCAGATTCTTTGGACCGGAGAGACCCTTCGGCAGTGGTTCCACACTTCTGAGACTCGAAGACCTCCCCAAAACCAACAGAATTCTTAGTCCAAATTGTCGCAAAAGCACTCACCTTTTGTTTGGGTGCACCCTTAATTCTGTTAGCCTTGTGGGGGTCCCTGGAGGACTGGGAAGCGTCCCCAATCTGCCGTTTCCTTTCCGCGGGTCTCTTTCCGGTCCCGCCGCGGTCGCCAATTTTGTCGTGGTTTCTCGTGCCCCAGAAATGACCAAGAGACGCAGAAGATTCTTCAAGAAGGGTTAAATTTTAATTTGCAAATCAAAGCTGAGACAGTCATTGAGCTTGTCGCTGATTGCCCACCGATCCTTGTACATAGCATTTTTTATAGCAATCTCCTAGTCCAGTTTCACCGGTACCACACGTATGTCCCATTGACTTAATCATGTTCTAATCTACATCTCTTAGCTGCCTCTCATTAACACACCATTGTCTTCTACATTCTTAAGATTTCATTCTCCTACTAAATTGGGTACATGCATAGCAAATAGCAAACTCAGAACTGAGCAAAATAATAGCAAACTCAGAACTGACCAATGTTCTAATCTACATCTCTTTAGCTACCTCTCATTAACACACCATTGTCTTCTACATTCCTAGGATTTCATTTTGGTTACATGCATAGCAAGCTGACTACATAGTTTTGGTTACACAGCAAATAATACAACTTTTATACTCCATAATATTTTTATACTCCAATATATCCCCCCTTTGAGACCCAGAGGGTCTCACACAGAGAAGAGACTAAGAATCCGCGCACAAAAGCTCCAATAAACTCAAGCATTTATTCCCAAATCTCGGGTTAAACTATAATTTTCTGCGCCAAGATCTCAAAGTATTTTCTCCCTGTTACCCTGGGCCGCTGAGCCAAAAACCTGTCCCTCTGTACCTGAGACAGGGAAAAAGACTCATAAGCCCTTACAATCTACTCCCACACTGTCATTTTGCTCTTGTTCATCCTGCAGGTGTTGTAGGCTGTAACGATACATTTTCGGTGTTTCTTTCTCCACTAAGCTTGCTTCAGTAATTGCCACGAGCATCGGAAATTGTTTGGTTGCAGCACGCACTACAAGAGATTTGAGACAAGGAAGAAAACAGCACAGCACAAACACACAGCTCAACAATACAATACCGACAGTTATTGCTATTTTAGTCAGCCATGCTCCCCATCCTCCGAGTCTACTTTCTAACCAATCAAAAAACTGATGTCCGAACCCTGCATTCTGTTTGACCTCCGTTCGCAGATTCTTTAATTTATTCATTGCTCTGGTGAAAGACCCTTCTGGGCTAGTATTGTTCGGTATGAAAGTGCAGCATTGTTCTCCAAACATTACACACACACACACACACACACACACACACACACACACACACACACACACACACACACACACACACACACACACACACACACACACACACACACACACACACACTTTCTCTGCCAAAAGCCAATCCAGTACCTGTCTGTTTTGCCATGCCATCCTGCTAGTTGCATCTAGCTGTTGCCCTAAGGCCTCCAGTGCATCATCGGTGTAGTTGATGAATCTCTGTTGATTATAGTATATATAGTTTATCCATTCAACATTTTTGCTTACCCCTATCACAGGTATGATAGCTTCTCAGCCTGCAGCAATCTCATTTCGTTCCTTGAATTTGTTAGGTATACCTCTCGGCTACCCTATACTGTCAATCCGGATTGTCGGGTCCGGGTCATATTTTCTCTTCTGCCGTAGCAGAGTCCGCTGCTCAGGGAATTTAGCATTGGACTGTACTTCAGGGGACGTTATAACTTCCAATTGTTCCAAACTAGATCCCTTATACGGCCCTCTCCACTGGGGCACTGGCATGGGCCTCCCAGTGAGCATCTCATGCAGTGTCAGGCATGTCATTCAATTAGTTTGCATGCGGTAACTCATCAATGCTAACGGTAAAGCATCGACCCAATTAAGTTTAGTGTCTGCACAAATTTTTAGTTTGGCTTTCAGGGTTCCATTAATTCTCTCTACCATGCCCTGCGACTGAGGGTGGTATACACATCCAAATCTTTGCTTTATCCTCAGCGCCTGTAGTACCAGTTTGACCACTTTCTGGATAAAAGCTGGACCATTGTCTGAGCTAACTTCTGTAGGTATTCCAAACCTTGGGATCACTTCATTTGTCAGAAATTTTACCACTGTCTTTGCCCCTTGATCTTTTGAAGGTACTGCCTCCACCCATCTGCTAAATCGATCAATTACTACCAGCATGTATCTTTTCCCTCTCACTGTCTTTATCATGTCTACACTTACCATTATTTTAATGCAATTGTTGTCTTCTGATATCCACACTTCTGGCGTGATTTTCCTCCACACTGTTACGGTTTCAGCACTCTTAGCTAAGGGTCCTAAGTCTTTAGACTGATATCCCATGTTTACCAACAACGTTACGTGGGGCGCAGCCTCCGGTATCCTGTACCATTTTTCTAAAAAGGTGTTCCATTTAACTTGTAAAGCTGCCCCTTGCTTTCCAATTATCCAGCCTCCCCTTTCAGGTGCTACTGGGTACATGCTTCCAGGTGCCATCTCTCCTCTATCTTCCTGTTCTGAGTCTCGTCAAAAATCACTGTACAATGTAGCTCAGATTTGGGCATTACAGCCCTGGGTAATATAGCCTGCACGCCCTTTTTCCATTTTTCCCAGGTTTCCTGAATCTGATCTGCAATGTCTCCTATCCAAAAGACATTAGCCTTCTTGTCTTCTCGCACTATCAATTGAGCCCCTGCTCTTCCCACACTTAGCCCATTTCTGGTGCATTGTAATTTTAATCCCAATTTCAATAAGGCATCTCTGCCTAACAAATTAATTGGAGTTCCTTTAAATACTAGCACCGGCAAAACAATTTCTTTATTTCCCATTCTCAACCGCACTGGAGCCGTGCACTGTGTCAACTGTGTTTTCCCCGAGAACCCTACTGTCTTAATAAACTTTCCTGACATGGGAAGGTGAAGGGCATACTGTGGCTGTACACAAGTGTACGTGGCTCCAGTATCTATCATCATTGGTGTCAGTTGCCCTTCTAACATAACCTGAACAATGGGTTCCTCACCTGCCTCCCTTGTTATCATTGGATAATGTCCCTTCCCACTCAAGTTCTCTGGGCACCCCTAATACCTCACATAGGGGTTCACAGGTCTGCTTGGACCTGTGGGGGCTGGTCCTTGGCTAAACTTTAGTTCCCTTCTTATCGGTTCCTGCTGGTGTGTGACAGGCCACAGTGTAAACGGACAATCTCTTCTCATGTGACCTGGCTGATTACATTCCCAGCACAATCTCCCTACCTCTCTTTCCCCCTGTTTCCTCACTGGTCCCCTTTCCCCTTAGCTTCTCTGTCCCCCTCCTTGGAACTTCCAGTCCTGTCCGGGCTGTTTGAATTTAGTCTGTTCCTGATAGGGCATTTGTGGGAATGCTCCCCCAAAGACGATTATTGGCATGGGGTTTCCAAGCTCTTGTCTTACAGTATGATCAGTCCCACCATATAGCAGTGCTTTGTCCAGTTCGATAGCTGTGCTCGAACCGGTGGTTGCTGGCAGCATCTTTTTGTTTTTCTCTTTTTCCTTCTTTTTGAGTTCTTTGAGCTGCATTTATATTAACTTTCTTTGCACCTTTTCCTGCTGCTCAGCCAACCTTCGTTTGTCTTTCCGGAATTTCTCAACCGCAAGGACTACGTGGTCTCTAAATTCTTGTGGGGTCTTTGACGTCAGCCCAACCACTTCCTCCAGTTTGGATTTTACTTGTGGGGAGGCATTGCATCCAAAATGCTATGTCGGAACAGTGAGGTCATAAATAAGCTATTCTCCACCTCTTGCTCAGTCTCCAGTCTCCACCTTTTCAACTGGTTTTCTGCGTAGGCTGCTGGGTTTTCAGTGTCTCCCAGTGGATCCCCTTTTAAGGCTTTGGGGTCCATTTTGTGTGGATAAAGCTTTCTGAGGGCCTGCCATACCCTCTGCCTCACTCTGTCAAACCCATCTCCATCAGTTCTTGGGTCGTTCGAGTTTACTATGCCAGCCATTTCCATTAGTTCGTTAAATTTGGAGGTTCCCATCAACCTTATCAACAGTGCCTTCAAATCTCCCATAGCCAATAATTGTCCCGCTGTTTCTTCTTCAAAGGCTCTAATCCATTTCCCTGCTCCTTCATGTAGATTGGGCAGAGTGTTTTTCAGCCCTTCTAGGTCCTGGGATCCCCAAGGGATATACTGCACTTGTCCTGATCCTTTTACTAACAACGGCATCATTCTTCCTCCTTCTTCCCACCTGCCCTGGCTCTCCTCCTCATCTGACTCCCCATCGGTCTCAGGGTATGTCTTAACTGTCTCCCACACAAATGTCTCCGGGGTTCTCTTCTTCCCTCGGTCTCCCTGTGGAGTCCTTCCTTTCTGTCTTGATTCAATACTTGGTTGGCCCCTGGAGTATTTTTCACATCTCCTCTGGCAATCCCCTCTCAGTAACTTATCTGGCTCTCTCTACTTCCGCAAGTCGCTCCATTACCACCTCCTTCTGCTCTTCTAGGCTTCTGCCTCCTACCTCTTACCCACAAATTCTCACTTCCTCTTGATATGGTATAACCGTTATACCATAGAAATAAACAGACTAGAAAAGAAGGTGACTCATTGGAGGAGCAAGAGTTAAGTGGAGAGAGAGAGGATGTGAGAATTTGTGGGGAAGAGGTAGGAGGCAGAAGCCTAGAAGAGCAGAAGGAGGCGGTAGAGGAGCATAACTGATACTCCTCATATTCCTTTTCCTCTCTTAAGTATTTCATCCGTTCAATCTCTTCTCCCATTTCTCTCTGTACCTGTTCTATCTTTATCCTTTCTGCCTGTATCTCCTTCCATATCGCCGCTTTTTCCTTCTCGTATTGTTTTTTTTTCTTCCTCATTATCCCAAACTTGTACTTCTCCCTGCATGTTTACTGTCCCCGTCAGCAGGGGGCATCGCCTAGGGGTTTCTTCCTCATTATAGGGAGGGGGTTTTTCTGTTTCTTTCGCATCCGGGTACGGAGCTGAAGCCAGCTTCTCACCGTACCCTTCTCTCTCTCTAACAGGCTGTTTCTCCAGCACCTTAGTGTCTTCCTCGCTTGTAATCAATATTCTACCTGTCCTCCTCAGCCTTTCTCCCTCCGTTCTGAAGAGTTTTAGCACTTCCATTTCTCGTTCTCTTTTTTGCCCTCTTTTCTTAGATTTATCTTTTGGTTTGTAATTGTTAATTAGTCCCTCCATTTCTTCACACAAACTTACATCAAACGTTCCTTCTCTTGGCCACTTTGTGACTACTTTGGCCACTTTGGTTCTTTTTTCCCATTTTTCTGAAGTTTTTGTGATCTCATTTTTAATTAACGGGAATTTTTTGCTCAGAATCTCTACTGCCGTTCCTTTACCTGTCACGTTATTCTTTCTTTTTAAGGTATTTCAGAGATTCACAGTTTGTTTACTGGATAATATTATTTACTCTAATCCTAGTCCTAGTCTAACACCGCTTTGTCTTTTTCTTCCGATAACACCACATGGACTTTTTCTTAACTAAACTTACTCTAATTCTATGCCTAGTCTATTTTCCTTTCCCTGCCCCTTCAGCCCTTCGTTTCATACGAAGCGGTACCCACAGAGATTTACCAACACCACATGGACTTTTTCTTAACTTCTTATTAACTTATTTGTACTTACCCTCACTGCAGTGTTCTTGATCTATCCTCTGAGCCTCCTCTGTTAACCTCCCAATTCTGCCAGATTCTTTGGACCGGAGAGACCCTTCGGCAGTGGTTCCACACTTCTGAGACTCGAAGACCTCCCCAAAACCAACAGAATTCTTAGTCCAAATTGTCGCAAAAGCACTCACCTTTTGTTTGGGTGCACCCTTAATTCTGTTAGCCTTGTGGGGGTCCCTGGAGGACTGGGAAGCGTCCCCAATCTGCCGTTTCCTTTCCGCGGGTCTCTTTCCGGTCCCGCCGCGGTCGCCAATTTTGTCGTGGTTTCTCGTGCCCCAGAAATGACCAAGAGATGCAGAAGATTCTTCAAGAAGGGTTAAATTTTAATTTGCAAATCAAAGCTGAGACAGTCATTGAGCTAGTCGCTGATTGCCCACCGATCCTTGTACATAGCATTTTTTATAGCAATCTCCTGGTCCAGTTTCACCGGTACCACACGTATGTCCCATTGACTTAATCATGTTCTAATCTACATCTCTTAGCTGCCTCTCATTAACACACCATTGTCTTCTACATTCTTAAGATTTCATTCTCCTACTAAATTGGGTACATGCATAGCAAATAGCAAACTCAGAACTGAGCAAAATAATAGCAAACTCAGAACTGACCAATGTTCTAATCTACATCTCTTTAGCTACCTCTCATTAACACACCATTGTCTTCTACATTCCTAGGATTTCATTTTGGTTACATGCATAGCAAGCTGACTACATAGTTTTGGTTACACAGCAAATAATACAACTTTTATACTCCATAATATTTTTATACTCCAATATATCCCCCCTTTGAGACCCAGAGGGTCTCACACAGAGAAGAGACTAAGAATCCGCGCACAAAAGCTCCAATAAACTCAAGCATTTATTCCCAAATCTCGGGTTAAACTATAATTTTCTGCGCCAAGATCTCAAAGTATTTTCTCCCTGTTACCCTGGGCCGCTGAGCCAAAAACCTGTCCCTCTGTACCTGAGACAGGGAAAAAGACTCATAAGCCCTTACAATCTACTCCCACACTGTCATTTTGCTCTTGTTCATCCTGCAGGTGTTGTAGGCTGTAACGATACATTTTCGGTGTTTCTTTCTCCACTAAGCTTGCTTCAGTAATTGCCACGAGCATCGGAAATTGTTTGGTTGCAGCACGCACTACAAGAGATTTGAGACAAGGAAGAAAACAGCACAGCACAAACACACAGCTCAACAATATAATACCGACAGTTATTGCTATTTTAGTCAGCCATGCTCCCCATCCTCCGAGTCTACTTTCTAACCAATCAAAAAACTGATGTCCGAACCCTGCATTCTGTTTGACCTCCGTTCGCAGATTCTTTAATTTATTCATTGCTCTGGTGAAAGACCCTTCTGGGCTAGTATTGTTCGGTATGAAAGTGCAGCATTGTTCTCCAAACATTACACACACACACACACACACACACACACACACACACACACACACACACACACACACACACTTTTTCTGCCAAAAGCCAATCCAGTACCTGTCTGTTTTGCCATGCCATCCTGCTAGTTGCATCTAGCTGTTGCCCTAAGGCCTCCAGTGCATCATCGGTGTAGTTGATGAATCTCTGTTGATTATAGTATATATAGTTTATCCATTCAACATTTTTGCTTACCCCTATCACAGGTATGATAGCTTCTCAGCCTGCAGCAATCTCATTTCGTTCCTTGAATTTGTTAGGTATACCTCTCGGCTACCCTATACTGTCAATCCGGATTGTCGGGTCCGGGTCATATTTTCTCTTCTGCCGTAGCAGAGTCCGCTGCTCAGGGAATTTAGCATTGGACTGTACTTCAGGGGATGTTATAACTTCCAATTGTTACAAATTAGATCCCTTATACGGCCCTCTCCACTGGGGCACTGGCATGGGCCTCCCAGTGAGCATCTCATGCAGTGTCAGGCATGTCATTCGATTAGTTTGCATGCGGTAACTCATCAATGCTAACGGTAAAGCATCGACCCAATTAAGTTTAGTGTCTGCACAAATTTTTAGTTTGGCTTTCAGGGTTCCATTAATTCTCTCTACCATGCCCTGCGACTGAGGGTGGTATACACATCCAAATCTTTGCTTTATCCTCAGCGCCTGTAGTACCAGTTTGACCACTTTCTGGATAAAAGCTGGACCATTGTCTGAGCTAACTTCTGTAGGTATTCCAAACCTTGGGATCACTTCATTTGTCAGAAATTTTACCACTGTCTTTGCCCCTTGATCTTTTGAAGGTACTGCCTCCACCCATCTGCTAAATCGATCAATTACTACCAGCATGTATCTTTTCCCTCTCACTGTCTTTATCTTGTCTACACTTACCATTATTTTAATGCAATTGTTGTCTTCTGATATCCACACTTCTGGCGTGATTTTCCTCCACACTGTTACGGTTTCAGCACTCTTAGCTAAGGGTCCTAAGTCTTTAGACTGATATCCCATGTTTACCAACAACGTTACGTGGGGCGCAGCCTCCGGTATCCTGTACCATTTTTCTAAAAAGGTGTTCCATTTAACTTGTAAAGCTGCCCCTTGCTTTCCAATTATCCAGCCTCCCCTTTCAGGTGCTGCTGGGTACATGCTTCCAGGTGCCATCTCTCCTCTATCTTCCTGTTCTGAGTCTCGTCAAAAATCACTGTACAATGTAGCTCAGATTTGGGCATTACAGCCCTGGGTAATATAGCCTGCACGCCCTTTTTCCATTTTTCCCAGGTTTCCTGAATCTGATCTGCGATGTCTCCTATCCAAAAGACATTAGCCTTCTTGTCTTCTCACACTATCAATTGAGCCCCTGCTCTTCCCACACTCAGCCCATTTCTGGTGCATTGTAATTTTAATCCCAATTTCAATAAGGCATCTCTGCCTAACAAATTAATTGGAGTTCCTTTAAATACTAGCACCGGCAAAACAATTTCTTTATTTCCCATTCTCAACCGCACTGGAGCCGTGCACTGTGTCAACTGTGTTTTCCCCGAGAACCCTACCGTCTTAATAAACTTTCCTGACATGGGAAGGTGAAGGACATACTGTGGCTGTACACAAGTGTACGTGGCTCCAGTATCTATCATCATTGGTGTCAGTTGCCCTTCTAACATAACCTGAACAATGGGTTCCTCACCTGCCTCCCTTGTTATCATTGGATAATGTCCCTTCCCACTCATGTTCTCTGGGCACCCCTAATACCTCACATAGGGGTTCACAGGTCTGCTTGGACCTGTGGGGGCTGGTCCTTGGCTAAACTTTAGTTCCCTTCTTATCGGTTCCTGCTGGTGTGTGACAGGCCACAGTGTAAACGGACAATCTCTTCTCATGTGACCTGGCTGATTACATTCCCAGCACAATCTCCCTACCTCTCTTTCCTCCTGTTTCCTCACTGGTCCCCTTTCCCCTTAGCTTCTCTGTCCCCCTCCTTGGAACTTCCAGTCCTGTCTGGGCTGTTTGAATTTAGTCTGTTCCTGATAGGGCATTTGTGGGAATGCTCCCCCAAAGACGATTATTGGCATGGGGTTTTCCAGCTCTTGTCTTACAGTATGATCAGTCCCACCATATAGCAGTGCTTTGTCCAGTTCGATAGCTGTGCTCGAACCGGTGGTTGCTGGCAGCATCTTTTTGTTTTTCTCTTTTTCCTTCTTTTTGAGTTCTTTGAGCTGCATTTATATTAACTTTCTTTGCACCTCTTCCTGCTGCTCAGCCAACCTTCGTTTGTCTTTCCAGAATTTCTCAACCGCAAGGACTACGTGGTCTCTAAATTCTTGTGGGGTCTTTGACGTCAGTCCAACCACTTCCTCCAGTTTGGATTTTACTTGTGGGGAGGCATTGCATCCAAAATGCTATGTCGGAACAGTGAGGTCATAAATAAGCTGTTCTCCACCTCTTGCTCAGTCTCCAGTCTCCACCTTTTCAACTGGTTTTCTACGTAGGCTGCTGGGTTTTCAGTGTCTCCCAGTGGATCCCCTTTTAAGGCTTTGGGGTCCATTTTGTGTGGATAAAGCTTTCTGAGGGCCTGCCATACCCTCTGCCTCACTCTGTCAAACCCATCTCCATCAGTTCTTGGGTCGTTCGAGTTTACTATGCCAGCCATTTCCATTAGTTCGTTAAATTTGGAGGTTCCCATCAACCTTATCAACAGTGCCTTCAAATCTCCCATAGCCAATAATTGTCCCGCTGTTTCTTCTTCAAAGGCTCTAATCCATTTCCCTGCTCCTTCATGTAGATTGGGCAGAGTGTTTTTCAGCCCTTCGAGGTCCTGGGATCCGCAAGGGATATACTGCACTTGTCCTGATCCTTTAACTAACAACGGTCTCATTCTTCATCCTTCTTCCCACCTGCCCTGGCTCTCCTCCTCACCTGACTCCCCATCGGTCTCAGGGTATGTCTTAACTGTCTCCCACACAAATGTCTCCGGGGTTCTCTTCTTCCCTCGGTCTCCCTGTGGAGTCCTTCCTTTCTGTCTTGATTCAATACTTGGTTGGCCCCTGGAGTATTTTTCACATCTCCTCTGGCAATAACCTCTCAGTAACTTATCTGGCTCTCTCTACTTCCGCAAGTCGCTCCATTACCACCTCCTTCTGCTCTTCTAGGCTTCTGCCTCCTACCTCTTACCCACAAATTCTCACATCCTCTTGATATGGTATAACCGTTATACCATAGAAATAAACAGACTAGAAAAGAAGGTGACTCATTGGAGGAGCAAGAGTTAAGTGGGGAGAGAGAGGATGTGAGAATTTGTGGGGAAGAGGTAGGAGGCAGAAGCCTAGAAGAGCAGAAGGAGGCGGTAGGGGAGCATAACCGATACTCCTCATATTCCTTTTCCTCTCTTAAGTATTTCATCCGTTCAATCTCTTCTCCCATTTCTCTCTGTACCTGTTCTATCTTTATCCTTTCTGCCTGTATCTCCTTCCATATCGCCGCTTTTTCCTTCTCGTATTGTTTTTTTTTCTTCCTCATTATCCCAAACTTGTACTTCTCCCTGCATGTTTACTGTCCCCGTCAGCAGGGGGCATCGCCTAGGGGTTTCTTCCTCATTATAGGGAGGGGGTTTTTCTGTTTCTTTCGCATCCGGGTACGGAGCTGAAGCCAGCTTCTCACCGTACCCTTCTCTCTCTCTAACAGGCTGTTTCTCCAGCACCTTAGTGTCTTCCTCGCTTGTAATCAATATTCTACCTGTCCTCCTCAGCCTTTCTCCCTCCGTTCTGAAGAGTTTTAGCACTTCCATTTCTCGTTCTCTTTTTTGCCCTCTTTTCTTAGATTTATCTTTTGGTTTGTAATTGTTAATTAGTCCCTCCATTTCTTCACACAAACTTACATCAAACGTTCCTTCTCTTGGCCACTTTGTGACTACTTTGGCCACTTTGGTTCTTTTTTCCCATTTTTCTGAAGTTTTTGTGATCTCATTTTTAATTAACGGGAATTTTTTGCTCAGAATCTCTACTGCCGTTCCTTTACCTGTCACGTTATTCTTTCTTTTTAAGGTATTTCAGAGATTCACAGTTTGTTTACTGGATAATATTATTTACTCTAATTCTACACCTAGTCCTAGTCTAACACCACGTGGACTTTTTCTTCCTATAACACCACGTGGACTTTTTCTTAACTAAACTTACTCTAATTCTATGCCTAGTCTATTTTCCTTTCCCTGCCCCTTCAGCCCTTCGTTTCATACGAAGCGGTACCCACAGGGATTTACCAACACCACGTGGACTTTTTCTTAACTTAACTTCTTATTAACTTATTTGTACTTACCTTCACTGCAGTGTTCTTGATCAATCCTCTGAGCCTCCTCTGTTAACCCCCCAATTCTGCCAGATTCTTTGGACCGGAGAGACCCTTCGGCAGTGGTTCCACACTTCTGAGACTCGAAGACCTCCCCAAAACCAACAGAATTCTTAGTCCAAATTGTCGCAAAAGCACTCACCTTTTGTTTGGGTGCACCCTTAATTCTGTTAGCCTTGTGGGAGTCCCTAGAGGACTGGGAGGCGTCCCCAATCTGCCGTTTCCTTTCTGCGGGTCTCTTTCCGGTCCCGCCGCGGTCGCCAATTTTGTCGTGGTTTCTCGTGCCCCAGAAATGACCAAGAGACGCAGAAGATTCTTCAAGAAGGGTTAAACTTTAATTTGCAAATCAAAGCGGAGACAGTCATTGAGCTAGTCCAGGGGTCGGCAACGTTTACCACTAAAAGAGCCAATATGGACCCATTTCCCACAGAAAAGAAAACACTGGGAGCCACAAAATGAAATAACACTGCATACAACGGGTTTTTTTTGCCTTTATGCTATGTATAAACAAACTATAATGTGTTGCATTTTTGAAATTGATGAACTCCTGCAGAGAAAACGAAATTACATTTCTGCATGCAACAAAAACATTTTGAACTCCGAAAAAAAGACGTTGGGTTGAAGGTTACTACATAGGTAGCCTACCTTGGATCGAAGAATTAAAAGAAAGCGCGCACTGGCGGGTGTCAGGCATTGGCAGTGGTGATGTATATTAATAGCGATAAAAAACACGTTGTAGCGGTGTAGCGCTACACGCAGCGCTAAAATAAAGACTGCAGTCAAAGGTAACTTTATTCGAACTAAACAGCCTTGCTTTTAAGCCTCCCTCAACCCAGCCCCCATGGCGCAGATGCTGCAAAAGACGCGTACTCACAAACCCCCGTAGGCTATCTCCCTTAGCCGGAATGCTGGCTAATTGTGAGGAAATGTGTCGCCACACTTGGATTGTACAAGATCACCATAATCTTCAAATTTAGAATTACATTTCAAAAGCTAACAAACTAACATAAAATACATTTTAATTAAATACTGACCAATTATTTCCCAAAGCCACAGGGAGCCACAGCACAGAGGTGAAAGAGCCACAAATGGCTCGGGAGCCGCAGGTTGCCGACCCCCGAGCTAGTCGCTGATTGCCCACCGATCCTTGTACATAGCATTTTTTATAGCAATCTCCTGGTCCAGTTTCACCGGTACCACACGTATGTCCCATTGACTTAATCATGTTCTAATCTACATCTCTTAGCTGCCTCTCATTAACACACCATTGTCTTCTACATTCTTAAGATTTCATTCTCCTACTAAATTGGGTACATGCATAGCAAATAGCAAACTCAGAACTGAGCAAAATAATAGCAAACTCAGAACTGACCAATGTTCTAATCTACATCTCTTTAGCTACCTCTCATTAACACACCATTGTCTTTTACATTCCTAAGATTTCATTCTCTAGCAAATAGCAAGTTTACATTCTTAATACTTCATTCTCCTGCTAAATTGGGTACATGCATAGCAAATAGCAATCTCAGAACTGAGCAATGTTCTAATCTACATCTCTTCAGCTACCTTTAACACACCATTGTCTTCTACATTCCTAGGATTTCATTTTGGTTACATGCATAGCAAGCTGACTACATAGTTTTGGTTACACAGCAAATAATACAACTTTTATACTCCATAATATTTTTATACTCCAATAAGGTCTAGTTTGGTGGTGGCATTCTGCAGATGTAATCCTTGACCAGCATCTCAAAGCATCTGTTTATTATTGAGGTGAGTGTGACAGGACACCAGTCATTCAGACATGTTACTTTTTATGTACAGGGACAACGGTGGATGTTTTGAAGCTGCAGGGCACACACTGGGAGAGAGAGAGACAGAGAAAGAGAGGGGTTAAAAATGTCAGTAAACTCACCTGCCAGTTGTGAAGCCAATGTGATCAATGTCATCTCAATAGAAACTACAATTACTTGACCTCTGAATTTCCTTGGTCTAGAAGGAAATTGGAAAACATGTCAATGACAGGTTTCCTGCACCATTGCATCAAGAGTAAAATATCAATCAAGACAACTGTGGCAGAAAGAAACTGACTACATAAGCATGTATCTAAAATAGTCATAGGTTGATGTATTTCAGGCACTTCAGTTTCTGCACGGTTTAGAGAACTTTGAAATGGCCAAATACATTGCTTATGTTGATTTATCAGAAAAAAAGATGTCATTATTAAAGTGGCAGGTGACATTTTAAGAGGTAGGAATACTTTGCATTTAACTGTAATTATGACAATATAACAGGCTCCTACTTTGTAGTTACGGAGGGAATTTGACTAAACAGGGTAGCAACGCCTGCTGAAAGGGTCGATAAATTTGTCTACAATGTGTATGGGATAATTTGTAGTCCACAAATACAAAAAAAACAAATATAGGTGTTGTGTTCTCGCTCAGGTGTAAGATAACGCTGAACTAAACACCGAGGTAAACCGTAGTCAATGAAAACAGGATCGCAGTAGGATTAACCGTTTACTGTTCACTCTTCCTCATTAACGTATGGTGAAAACTGTTGATAAAACAATACAAGATTTGTATAGCATTTGTTTTCTTCTTGATATCACATGTACATTGTAAATACTTGCAAAAGTAAAACGACAACTACATTACATTAAAGTGCAGCATACAGTCAGAATCTACTTACGCCATTGACTGCTTTAAGTACACTTCAACACAAACTATCCGCAACTCCTTAACTAACAAAAACATAAACCTTATCGACTGTCGTTACTTTTAACAGAATCAGCGTTAACATTTTAATTCAACATATCAATTATCTCATGAACTTACTGCGTTGCTTCACTATGTTTCTAGTGCGTAGAAAGACAACTTTTCTTGCATTGATCTTGCACATGTCAGCCCCCACCTTCCCATTTCTCCAAACTGGTATTTTCCCACAGGACGCGGCGAAACCGGATGTGACGTCATCGCATGCCGCGATATATCACAGACAACAAATTTACTTTAAACATTCCTAACTTTAACTAGAAAATGCTAACAAACAAATTACTAAGCGAAAATATTATAAACTAAACACATGCCATAAAGGCAACAGAATAGGATAAAATTAATTTACTGCCATATTCACCAGGGTGCAATGAATTGCCTTGTTTGCATGAAGCTCAAAGAGTAAAGAGTATAAATAGTAAACATCAATACAGCTATAAATACATAGAACGGACAACATTACAATGCAATACAGGTCCATCAGCCCACAATGCTGTGTCAATCCTTTAACCTGTCCATCTAACCCTTCCTTTCCATATCGCCCTGCACTTTCCCATCATCCATGTGCCTAGCTAAGAATTTTTTGAACATCCCTAATGAGTCTGTGCCTCACCACTATCCCAGGCAGTGCATTCCACACACCCACATGTGTAATATAACCTGCCTCTGGGCTTTATCCCTCTCCCCATACTTTCCTGCAATCATCTTAAAATTATGCCCCCCGTGTATTAGCCATTTTCACCTTGGGAAAATGTCTCTGGCTATCCACTCGCTCTATGAGTCTTATCATTTTGTACACCTCCATCAACACACCTCTCATCCTCCTTCACTCCAAAGAGAAAAGCTCAAGCTTTTCCTAGCTTGCCCTAGAATGTCCTTAGAAGACATGCTCATTAATCCAGGCCGCATCCTAGTAAATCTCCTCTGCACCCTCCAGCAGCTGGGAAGACTTATTCCATAAGATAATATTCTTTAGCCTATCGGCTGATGTGGTATTATTTAAAAATTGTATGATATACTTGGCACAGGAGAGGGGGAAAAGAACTAGGTTTTGTTTGTCAGACCTGGTAGAGGAGTGGCAAAGTGAAACTTAGTCTCAGATCAATAGGAAAACTGCTGCTGATATTGTATGAGAGTGACAGTAAAGCTTCGCTTTTTTCATGAGATAGCTTATCCTCAAAGGCACTTTAGCCAAGCGTGACCTTGGCAGTCACTGGAAGTTGTCATCCAATGGATTGCAAATGCATGATTCCTCCCAGGACAGACATGAGCTTTTACATAAAGGGCTCGTAAAAAGGGGGGAGGTGATATTTCACCACAGAATAAAGAGATCTTTTGTTATTTTGCTAAAAAAAAATCCCTAGCCTGGATTTCTGCACAGTTGGCAGTGATCAGAATCAGAATCAGGTTTATTATCACCTGCATGTGACATGCAATTTGTTAACTTAGCAGCAGCAGTACAATGCAATCTATAATATAGGGGAAAAAATAATAATAAATGAAATTATAAAAAATAATAAATAAGTAAATCAATTACAATATATGTATATTGAATAGATTAAAAGAATGTGCAAGAAACAGAAATATTGTATATTTAAAAAAAGTGTTCAAGGGTTCAATGTCCATTTAGGAATCGAATGGCAGACAGGAAGAAGCTGTTCCTGAATCACTGAGTGTGTGCTTTCAGGCTTCTGTATCTCCTACCTGATGGTAACAGTGAGAAAAAGGCATACCCTGGGTGCTGGAGGTCCTTAATAATGGACGCTGCCTTTCTGAGACACAGCTCCCTAAAGATGTCCAGGGTACTTTGTAGGCTAGAGCCCAAAATGGAGCTGACTACATTTACAACCTTCTACAGCTTCTTTCGTTCCTGTGCAGTAGCCCCTCCATACCAGATGGTGATGCAGCCTGTCAGAATGTTCTCAGAAGTTTTTGAGTGTATTTGTTGACATGCCAAATCTCTTCAAACTCCTAATGAAGTTTAGTCACTGTCTTGCCTTCTTTATAACTACATTGATATGTTGGGACCAAGTTAGATCCTCAGAGATCTTGACACCCAGGAGCATGAAACTACTCACTTTCTCCACTTCTGATCCCTCTCTGAAGATTGGTATGTGTTCCTTCGTTTTGCCCTTCCTGAAGTCCACAATCGGCTCTTTTGTTTTACTGACGTTGAGTGCCAGGTTGTTGCTGTGACACCGCTCCACTAGTTGGTATATCTCACTCCTGTACGCTCTCTTGTCACTACCTGAGACTCTACCAACAATGGTTGTATCATCAGCAAATTTACAGATGGTATTTGAGCTATGCCTAGCCACACAGTCATGTGTATATAGAGAGTAGAGCAGTGGGCTAAGCACACACCCCTGAGATGTGCCAGCATTGATTGTTGATCAAAATACTAGAATGTTGTAAATGTAGGTAGGCAAGAAAGACTGGTCCTACAACAGCAATCTATTGGTTAATGTAACTTTAAAGATTTTCATAGTGGCACAACATACTGACTGCAGATGTGCTTGAAACAGATGATTTGACTGTGACTCTGAGAGTGGTATATTTTTGACATACAGAGAGAAGTGCTTTTTATCTTTTAGACTGTTGATGCAAAATAGATTCCAAGAATTAGTCTGAAACATCGGCAAACTTCTAGTGAAGGCTGACTTGTGGCTGCAAGAAAAACCCAAAGAGATTACATGTTCAGATGCAAATTGTTTCCGTTAGCAAGTAGGTCAAAAACATTGAGTTAATGAGAGAGATGAAAGACCCAGGGGAGTCATGAAGGAAATTTTCGTTCTGGAAAGAGTGATCAATCCTTCAGTATCGTGTGCAATCTTGGTCTCCTTACCTAAGAAAGGATATACTCTTTATGAAGGCTGTGCAACAAAGGTTCACCAGAGTGTTCTTGGAATGATGGAATTGTTGTATGAGAAGAAATTAAGTTAACAAAGCCTGTTCTCACTATGAAATTAGAAGAATGAAAAGCATCTCCTTGAAATGCACCAAATTCTGATGGGGTTAGATGAGCAGGATTCAGCTTTCTTCTGTTTGGGGGATTCTTAAAGCAGAGGCCACAGACTCAGGATAGAAACATAGAAAACCTACAGCACAATTCAGGCCCTTTGGCCCACAAAGCTGTGCTGAATATGTCCTTACCTTAGAAATTACCTAGGGTTACACATAGCCCTCTATTCTTCTGAGCTCCATGTACCTGTCCAGGAGTCTTTTAAAAGTCATTATCGTACCCACCTCCACCACCATTGTCGGCAGCCCATTCCATACACTCACCACTCTCTGTGTAAAAAACTTACCCCTGACATCTCCTCTGTACCTGCTTCCAAGCATCTTAAAATTGTGCCCTCTCATGTTAGCCATTTCAGCCCTGGGAAATGGCCTCTGATTATCCACATGATCAAAGCCTCTCATCATCTTATACACTGATGTTACTTACTTAAGCCGATCACCTCTACTGGGCCAGAGGCTGCTGTCCTTGGCCAGTCTTTCAAGTTGTCCCCAGGTGTAGCCCATCTTCACTGATACCTCATCTCCCAGGGATGAGGTCTCTGGATCTCCTGGCATTTTTGGTGTAGCACTAGGTTTTTACGGAATGGAGTTGTTAGCCCCATGCCAAACACTCCTCCTTTTGTAGTCGGTCTTGGTACCATCCATTGGCAGAACTCAGACTCAGTATATAGAAACATAGATTTAGGATCAGGATATGGAGAAGGAACTCCTGGACTCCTTCCCTTCCCACAGATGCAGCCTGACGTGTTGAGTATTTCTAGTGTTTTCTGTTCTTACTTTTCTTCAATAATAGGGCTGTGAATGCCAAATTGTTGAATATATCTAATAAGTAGATATGCAGAGTTCTAGACACAAAAGGCCATAAGGTGTTTGGGAGAGTGTCGGGGGATTGTTGAGATAGAGGATGAGTCAAGAGGGTATGAATGGTAGAGTAACCTTGAACGACTAAAACGGCAGATGCAATCTCAATGGCTTGCCACACAGCTTTAGACTACCTGGACAACACAAGCACCTACGTCAGGATGCTGTTCATTGAATATAGCTCAACATTTAATACCATCATTCCCACAATCCTGATTGAGAAGTTGCAGAACCTGGGTCTCTGTACCTCCCTCTGTAACTGGATCCTCGACTTCCTAACACAAAGACCACAGTCTATGTGGATTGGTGATAACAGATCCTCCTCGCTGATGATCAACACTGGTGCACCTCAGGGGTGTGTGCTTGGCCTACTGCTCTACTCTCTGTATACACATGACTGTGTGGCTAGGCATAGCTCAAATACCATCTACAAATGTGCTGACGATACAACCATTGTTGGTAGAATCTCAGGTGGTGACAAGAGGGTGTACAGGAGTGAGATATGCCAACTAGTGGAATGGTGCTGCAGCAACAACCTGGCACTCAACGTCAGTAAAATGAAAGAGCTGATTATGGACTTCAGGAAGGGCAAGACGAAGGAACATATACCAATCCTCATAGAGGGATCAGAGGTAGGAGGTACAGAACCCTGAAGGCACACACTCAGTGATTCAGGAACAACTTCTTCCCCTCTGCCGTCCAATTCCTGAATGGACAATGAAGCTTTGGATACAACCTCACTTTTTTTTTAATGTACAGTATTCCTGTTTTTGCACATTTAAAAAAATCTATTCAATACACGTAATTGATTTACTTGTTTATTTATTGTTATTTTTATTTTGTTTATTAATATTTTTTCTCTCTGCTGGATTATGTATTGCATTGAACTGCTGCAGCTAAGTTACCAAATTTCATGTCACATGCCGGTGATAATAAACCTGATTCTCATTCTGATAAGGAAGGAACAAATGTTTTTTATATTGGCAAATGCCTTCATTACATAAACTGGCAGATTACTTCTGTTAAATCCCATAAATTCTCAAGGATTCCCATAAGATGAAGTCATGAGAGTTTGTAGATCCTGGAATCCTGAGCAATACTCAAATCCCTGCAGGAACTCAGTAGGTTAGGTGGCATCTGTGGAAGGAAATGGACAGTTGACATTTTGAATTGAGTCCAGATTGGCGGGGGGGGGGGGGGGTCCCAATCCGAGACATCATATCTCTATTTCTTGCCATGGATTCTGCCTGGCCTGCTGAGTTCCTCCAGCATTTTGTGTGTTGCCTCTAAGAACCATGATCACACTGAATACCTACAAGGGCAATCTGTGGTAATAACAAACATATTCGAGTTGAGAGCAGCACTGAGGTAAAGTCACAGTGGAAAAGGAACAAAGTCAAAGTTTCTTTTTGTGCAGGAAACGGTGGTTTGATGTCTTTTCCTGGAATGATTTCCATGGTTTTTTGGATTTTGTGGCTATCTGGAGAAAATTAATCTCAGAGTTGTCTTCTGTGTGCATACTTTGATAATAAATGAATTTTTGAAAGTGAACCTTTGTCTTAGAACATAGTAGATAGAATAGTACAGCACATTACAGGCCCTTTGGCCCACAATGTTGTGCAGACCCTCAAACCCTGCTCCCATATAACCCCACACCTTAAATTCCTCCATATACCTGTCTAGTAGTCTCTTAAACTTCGCTAGTGTATCTGCCTCCACCACTGACTCAGGCAGTGCATTCCATGCACCAACCACTCTCTGAGTAAAAAACCTTCCTCTAATATCCCCCTTGAACTTCCCTCCCCTTACCTTAAAGCCATGTCCTCTTGTACTAAGCAGTGGTGCCCTGGGGAAGAGGCGCTGGCTATCCACTCTATCTATTCCTCTTAATATCTTGTACACCTCTATCATGTCTCCTCTCATCCTCCTCCTCTTCAAAGAGTAAAGCCCTACCTTAATCTCTGATCATAATCCATACTCTCTAAACCAGGCAGCATCCTGGTAAATCTCCTCTGTACCCTTTCCAATGCTTCCACATCCTTCCTATAGTGAGGCGACCAGAACTGGACACGGTACTCCAAGTGTGGCCTAACCAGAGTTTTATAGAGCTGCATCATTACATTGCGTCTCTTAAACTCTATCCCTCGACTTATGAAAGCTAACACCCCATAAGCTTTCTTAACTACCCTATCTACCTGTGAGGCAACTTTCAGGGATCTGTGGTCATGTACCCCCAGATCCCTCTGCTCTTCCACACTACCAAGTATCCTGCCATTTACTTTGTACTCTGCCTTGGAGTTTGTCCTTCCAAAGTGTACCACCTCACACTTCTCCAGGCTGAACTCCATCTGCCACTTCTCAGCCCACTTCTGCATCCTACCAATGTCTCTCTGCAATCTTTGACAATCCTCTACACTATTTACAACACCACCAACCTTTGTGTCACCTGCAAACTTGCCAACCCAACCTTCTACCCCCACATCCAGGTTGTTAATAAAAATCACGAAAAGTAGAGGTCCCAGAACAGATCCTTGTGGGACATCATTAGTCACAACCCTCCAATCTGAATGTACTCCGTCCACCACAACCCTCTGCCTTCTTCAGGCAAGCCAATTCTGAATCCACCTGGCCAAACTTCCCTGGATCCCATGCCTTCTGACTTTCTGAATAAGCCTACCATGTGGAACCTTGTCAAATGCCTTATTAAAATCCATGTAGATCACATCCACTACACTGCTCTCATCTATATGCCTGGTCACCTCCTCAAAGAACTCTATCAGGCTTGTTAGACACGATCTGCCCTGCACAAAGCCATGCTGACTGTCCCTGATCAGACCATGATTCTCTAAATGCTCATAGATCTTATCTCTAAGAATCTTTTCCAACAGCTTTCCCACCACAGACGCAAGGCTCACTGGTCTATAATTACCTGGACTATCCCTACTACCCTTTTAGAACAAGGAGACAACATTCGCCTCCCTCCAATCTTCCGGTACCATTCCTGTGGACAACGAGGACATAAAGATCCTAGCCAGAGGTTCAGCAATCTCTTCCCTCACCTCGTGGAGCAGCCTGGGGAATATTCCATCAGACCTCGGGGACTTATCCATCCTAATGTATTTTAATAACTCCAACACCTCCTCTCCCTTAATTACAACATGCTCCAGAACATCAACCTCACTCATATTGTCCTCACCATCATCAAGTTCCCTCTCATTGGTGAATATAGAAGAGAGGTATTCATTGAGGACCTCGCTCACTTCCACAGCCTCCAGGCACATCTTCCCACCTTTATCTCAAATCGGTCCTACCTTCACTCTTGTCATCCTTTTGTTCTTCACATAATTGAAGAATGCCTTGGGGTTTTCCTTTACCCTGCTCACCAAGGCCTTCTCATACCCCCTTCTTGCTCTTCTCAGCCCCTTCTTAAGCTCCTTTCTTGCTACCCTATATTCCTCAATAGACCCATCTGATCCTTGCTTCCTAAACCTCATGTATGCTGCCTTCTTTCATCTGACTAGATTTTCCACCTCACTTGTCACCCATGGTTCCTTCACCCTACCATTCTTTATCTTCCTCACTGGGACAAATTTATCCCTAACATTCTGCAAGAGATCCCTAAACATCGACCACATGTCCAGAGTACATTTCCCTACAAAAACATCATCCCAATTCACACCCGCAAGTTCTAGCCTTATAGCCTCATAATTTGCCCTTCCCTAATTAAAAATTTTCCTGTCCTCTCTGATTCTATCCTTTTCCATGACAACGCTAAAGGCCGTCTTACTCCTGCTGCTAGCCAAAATGTGCTTGCCTTGTTAACAAGACCCACAGTCTAGGAAAGCATTTGACAAAATGGAAGTTAGATGGCTAGATTGCACTCCATGAACATACTACAGAACTCCAAATTTTGGCTCCGGGTGCCCAAAGTCATCCGATGACTTTGGGCATCTCCAATGGCATTCACTGTACAAGAATAAATAAATTAATTTACTTAAATACTTCGGAGAGTTTTCTTTTCCTTGGTTAGGCTCCAGTTGGATACTTTGGAGAATTTTCAGCTATAAGTGCTCAAGCACCACAGAAAAGTAAATTGAAGGGATCTGATGGCATTTAGAGGGCACAAGTAATATTTAAAGAACACATTTAAAAATAAAATGTTTTCCCAGGGTTATTTTCTGCAGGTGTTTTCGGTAAGATTAAAGGTAAGAGGGATGAAGAGGGCTTGTTTTGCTGTTATTGCGTTGTTGCTTGGCATGTTCTGTTTTGCTGTGTCCCGTGTTGTGTTGCCAAACATTGTGGGCATGCTATGCTGGCACCAGAAAGTGCAGGAATACTTGTGGGCTGCCAGCAGCACACCTTCAGCTGTATTGTTTAACACAAATGACTCAAGACATTGTTTATTTCATGTGATAAATAAATCCAAATCTAAATCTACAGATAAAGGCTATTTGTTATCTTGTAGATAGATAAGTAGATACTTTATTGATCCCAAATATACAAATAGTATAAGAGAAGTAAGAGAGAAAAAAAAATGAGTTACCTCAAGCATTCTAACAGGAGGCGGGGGGGGTCATCACTTCCCCAGCTATAGGTTGACTCATTATAGACCCTAGTGGCCGAGGGTAAGAATGACCTCATAGAGCACTCCTTGGAGCAGCGCAGCTGTCTTACTCTATTACTGAAAATACTCCTCAGTTCAGCCAAGGTGTCCTGCAGAGGGTGAGAAATACTGTCCAGAATTGCCAGGATTTTCCATAGAGTCCTTTGTTCTACCACAGCCTCCAAATGTCCAATTTGACTCCTGTAATAGAGCCAGCCTTTCTAATCAGTTTATTGAGCCTATTGGCATCATCTGTGTTGATGCCATTGCCCCAGCACACCACCGCATAGAAGACTGTACTGGTGACAACAGACTTGTAGATCATGTGAAGGAGAGGCCTGCATTTTCCTAAGGACCTCAGTATCCTCAGGAAGTAGAGGCAACTCTGGCCTTACTTATACACAGCCTCTGTGTTGGTGCTCCACTTAAGTTTATCATCCAGATGCACCCCCAGGTACTTGTAATTCCTCAGCACATCCATGTTCTCACCATCTTTCGTTTTCTTAAAGTCCATCACCATCTCCTTTGTCTTACTGATGTTGAGCTGCAGATGATTCGGCTTGCATCATTTAACAAACTCCTCCACCAGGGCCCTGTATTCACCCCCACCCCCCGTCTTCTCATTATACATCCAATTATTGCTGGGTTATCAGAGAATTTTTGCAGATCACGTGACTCAGCATTGTATCTAAAGTTGGAAGTATACAGGGTAAACAGGAAAGGAGCCAATACAGTTCCCTGTGGGGCCCCGGTGCTGCTTCTGTAAAACATGAGAAAATAAGTGTATAAAAAGTAAAAGCAGAACTAAGGCATTTGTTCCCTGTTGCTCTTCGCTGTGACCTTCTATGTCAGCACCACTCCCGTATTCTAAGCCCATATCTCTTGACTTCCTTAACATCAAAAAAATCTTTGTACTGAACATAGCAGAGCCATAGCCCACTGATTCTACACCAGTAATCAGACAGACAGACAGACAGACAGACGGACATCAGACATCGAAGACTCATTTGCACTAATCCTGCAACAATTCCCTTATATTCTACCCAGATTCTACCAAATTCTTGAGTGGCATATTATCAAAAGCATTTTTGAAATTCCAAATGCACCACACCTGCTGTTACCCTCTTATTTATTGTGCAAGTTATAATGTTAAAATCTTGTCAAATAAAGTTTTCTTTCTTAATTCCATATTGATTCTACCTAATCCTATTCATATTTTAAGTGCCCTGTTTTTTCTGATTATCTATTCCAGAAGTTTCTGTGCAATTAATTTGGATTTCCCCATTCTTTTTCTCATTCTTCTCTTAAATAGAGTGTTTGACATTTGTGTTAGTGGTGCTACATTGACACAGGAGGCTGTGATAATCTGCATGTTCTGCAGGGACTGGATTCTGAGCAACCACTGTTTGTAATAGCAGCAGAAGTGAGAATGATTCTGCAGAGAGTCAGTCTCCATAAGGCGGCCAGGCCAGACAACATACCAGGCTGTGCACTCAGGGAGTGATGTCTTCACGGACATCTTCAATATTCCACTCATCCAGGCTGCTGTCCCCACCCATGTGCTTCAAATCAGCCACCATCATCCTGTAGCAAAACCACATGCCTTCAGAACTAAATGACTACTGCCCATTGGCACTAACACGAAGTGCTTTGGACAACTAGTAATGGCAAATATCAAAAACTCCATTCCTGCCACACTGGACACTCACCAATATGCTTTCCAACAGAACCACTCCACGACAAATGTCATATCATAGCCATGGCCCTAACGCACCTAGGAAAGAAAGACACTCAAGCCGTTTCTGGATTTCAGTTTGGCATTCAACACTATTGGCCCACAGCCATTGGTGACCAAACTCCTACACCTCAGTCTAAAAACACCACTGTGCAACTGGACATCGGACTTCCTCACCAACAGATCTCAGACAGCCAGGATGCTCCAACCTCAACACCGGTGTCCACAGGGCTGTGAGCTGCGCCCCTTGCTGTACACTCTGCTCACACACGATTGGACATCCAAACACCCGAACTGTCACATTGTCAGGTTCACCGGCAACACAACAAAGGAGTATGGCTCATCACTAACAAGAAGAGATGGCCTACAAAGAAGTGATGGAGGAGATCAAGGCCTGGTGCCATATGAGCACTATATGAGGTCATTTTTACCCTTGGCCATTAGGCTCTATAATGAGTCAACCTATAGCTGGGGAAGTGATGACGCCCCTCCTGTTAGACCGTTTCAGGTAACTTATTTTTTATTCTTTCTTACTTCTCTTTTAAATTTGTATATCTGTGCACTTGTAATGCTACTGTGACACTCTAAACTCCTGGGAGTGCACATCTCACACAACCTCTCATGCTCTCAGAACACATTCTACACAATCAAGGAAGCTCAAGAATGTCTTTCCTTTCTGAGGAGGCTGAAGAGAGCTGGACTATGTTGATCAATGTGCAGTAGAGAACATCTTAACAAGTTGCATCACTGCATGGCATGGGAACTGCATTGCGGCAGACAGCAAGGTTCTACAACAGGTAGTCAAAACTGCCCAACGCATCACCAGCACCAGCCTACCTCCCATCAAGGACGTATATAGTATACACAGAAAGGTTCCAAATAAAGGCCAGCAACATCATGAAGGGTCCCAGCCACCCTGCTCCTGTTTGTCCCACTCTCATCAGTGAGGAGGCTACGCCATCCACGCCAGGGCCACCAGACTCAAAAGCAGTTACTTCCCCCGAGCAGTAAGGCTGATCAACACCCCCACCCACCCCACACCACAACCCCATCACCGCTACTTTATCATCTTCTGTCGGAGTCACCTTATGTACAGACAATCCTGTGCCTAGCGACACATTATGGACATACAATCAATACATTTATATAAGCAATCTTATGTATTTATATTTATTGTGTTTTTATTAACGTGTTCTTTATCTTATTGTGTATTTTTCTGTACTACGTCAGATCTGGAGTAACAATTATTTCATTCTCCTTTACACTTCTGTACTGGAAATGAGATTCAGCAATCATGTACCTTCAATGTTGAATTTTAAGTGGATAACCACTATTGTTACTAAAAAAAAAACAGGATCTACACGACTCTCACTATGGAAATGCCTCAAAAATCAAACACCCTTGGGTGAAGTTCAAAGGTCCCACACCACCAGGTTCAGTGGACTCACTTTTAAGAAATCAGCAACTCATATTCTCAGTTTTATAGATTTTTTAAAATTTGCACAGCGTGTCTTCTTTTGCACATTGGCTGTCAGTCTTTGTGTTGTTTTCCATAGATTCGATTGAATTTCACTGTTCTACTGTGAATGCCTGTGCGTGGCTGGTGGAAGGGTGGGACAGGTATTTTGCTGTTGGTGTCATGTTTTGTTTTTGCTGTTCAGTGACAGAATGTTTGCCACCCACATCTTTGGGTATGCTGGTTGTTAATGCAATTGACTCATTTCTTTTTACCGTATATTTTGATGTACATGTGACAATTCTAAATTTAAGTCACTTGGTGATTCTGAAGTTTGGGTGAACAGATCACTACACTTCAGTAGTTAAAGATGTAGCCGGAGCTAGTTCCGGTGATTTGTGCTGGGGTGGTGAGCTTTTCATGCGCAGGATATGACTCCTTCTGGCATCTTCGGACGATGCACAGCAGGGGATCAGGCCATTCAGCCCACAATGTTATGCTGAACTGATTAAACTAGTAATTAAAAGTAACAAAGCTAATCCCTTCTGCCTACACAATGGCCAATTTCTTCCACTGCCTGGACATTCATCTACCTGTGTATGAGCCTCAGACATTAATTGTTCAGTTCTAATTAGTGCATTCTAATTGGCAGTTAAGAGACTGTATTCGGTTATAAGGAGCAGAGGCAAGGATAGAATATTTCTTTCCCATAAGGACATTAGTAGGTTGCATGACTTGCTCGGCCATTTTAGAAGGCAGCTGGAAGTCTGTGGTCTCCATACCAGAATTAGCCATTCAACCCACTGGGTTTGCTCTGCTATTCGATTATGGCTGATAATTTTTCCCTTTCAACCCAATTCTCCTGTCTTCTCCCCATAACATTTGATGCCCTTATTAATCAAGAAACTATTAACCTCCATTTTTAAATACCCAATGAATTGATGTCAGCGGCAATCAATTCCACAAATTCAACACCTTCTGACTAAAAAAGATCCTTCTCACCTCTGTTCTAAAGGGCCATTTTTTTTATTTTGAAGCAGTGCCCTTTCGTCTTGGACTCACTCACTTTTGGAAATACCCTCTCCATGTCAACTCTAAACTAAGCCTTTCAATATTTGGTTGGTTTCAACGAGATCCTCCAATCATTCTTCTAAACAGGCCTCCATCAAAAGCTCCTCAGATGTTAACCCTTTAATTCCCGGGAACATATCAGATATATCTTTCCTATATCTGCTCCTATCCTGTACTGCAAGGGTGAGATGACTCACATGCACGTAGTGTATTTAATATTTCAGTAGTATTTGAATAATATTTAAATGTATTATCTGATTAAGCATTCTTGTTCATTTAAAGTATTCATTATGGGTTATATGTACAAATAATTAAACTGCATAACATCATGATGCTACCACATTATACATGGCGTGCCTTGCTTAAAGTAACCACAAAGTCAGATTCACATTTCAGACCGTATCTTTCTTATAATTAGTTTAATATTTTGGACTTACAAAGCATACAGAGGCAACGGGGTGTTTTTAAAGGCACAGTGTAATGTTTGAGTTTGAGAAAAAAGCATTGCAGCACATGTTCTTCAGAGGGGAAGGTACAATTGAGTTATAAAAAAAAGCAGAAAAAGGAAGAATTCATGGGTGGAAAATGAGACTGGCGTAGTATTTCCCACAGAATGTAGAAATGGCAAGCTACATTGGAAAAACTGACATGTTTGATTGCACAATGGATAAATGGATTTTATATACTGAACGATTGTATATAAAAATAAATGGAATAGCAAATTTTGCTGAGTGCATTGGATTTTAAGGCATTCAAAAGCAGCTCCTAACTGAAGCACATCATACATTTAAAACAGCAGCTGAAATCACTATATCAATTAAAAAAAACAGCTAGAGACACAACTGAGTTGCAGTCAGGAATGTAAATGAGTATGACGAAATTTAGAATGTCTGAACAGAAAATGGTCTAGTCGAACAAATTGGTTTACCAATGTGGCAGGGACATATGTACACCAGATCAATACAGGTTTAAAGGCAAAACTTGCGGGAAATGCCATAAAGTGGGACACACACACAGAGCCTGCCAGGCAGACAAAAATAAATGGACTGACCATTACATTCCACATAATGTTTGAAAGGTGCTTCCAAAGATACAAACCTGAAGCCTGGAGATATCCAACCAGGAAAAAAAGCAGGAGGACCAGCATTGTGGAGGTGTGATTGGCTGAGGCAGCAACTTGCTTATAGATCCATCCACTATTTGCATGCCACGTCCCCTGTAATAGTCAACTGAAAGCAAATTAAGAAAGGTATGAGATGGTACCACAACTGTCTTCATGCTGTGCACCATGAACTGTTGCCCAACAAAGTGATGACGTCTGTGCCTCTGAACCAAGACTATACTGCTCAGAGGAATTGTAAAAGTGATGAAAGCAGCAGACTGACGACAACAGTTTTTGTAGGCAACATATCTGAGAAAGCCTCTGGTATCTTATTTGACTAGTTTACTTGCAAAATGTGGCTTGGTTTTAAGCTGGAAGAAAGTTCAAGAAACCTCAGGGAAGTTGTTAGCATTTGGCTTTTGTGAGAGAAAGAACCAGAATCTACTCTGGGTGCATTAAGGTTACTGCATTAACTTCAAGTGGGAGACAAAAAGCTGCTCTTAAAAGTAGATGCAAAGCCCAACTGGCCAAAAAGAAAAGAGTTAATGCAGATACAAAAACAGAGGATACTCACAGACTGATCTCCCAAAATGTTATGAACAATCAAAGATCTCCCTTTTTTCGTTTATTTCGGGGCACTTGACAAGGCTGTCCTCTTAGTCCATTATTATTTGATATTGCTTTAGAACCCTTGGCAATTGTTATCAGAGAATCACAGAATATTTTTGGCATTAATCGTGGGACAGATATACATAAGTTATAATTATATGCAGATGATTTATTATTATTTATTTCTGACCCTGAGAAATCCATTCTTGCAGTTTTATCATTGTTGGCTCAATTTAGTGATTTTTCCGGGTATAGATTAAATCTTAATAAGAGTGAATTGTTTCCTTTAAATAGACAGGTTCCAATTTATGGAAATTTGCCTTTTAAATTAGTTAATGACTCTTTTATTTACTTAGGGATTAAAATCACAAAAAACTTTAAAGACTTATTTAAGGATAATTTTTTACCCTTAATTGATCAGATTAAATGTTTGTTTACTAAGTGGTCACCACTATCTTTATCTCTGATAGGTTGGATTCATGCTATTAAGATGGTTATTTTACCCAGGTTTTTGTATATATTTCAAGCGGTACCAATTTTTATTCCGAAATCTTTTTTTGCTAATGTTGATTCAAAAATTTCCTCATATATATGGCATAATAAAAATCTTAGATTAGGTAAAAAATATTTACAGAAGGCAAGGAAGGAAGGTGGACTGGCCTTGCCTAATTTTAGATTTTATTATTGGGCAGTTAATATCTGATATTTGATATGTTGGTTAAAGGATTGGGATATATCTTTTAGCCCTCATTGGGTGAACCTGGAAATTACATCTGTACAAGGATTTGCATTGGGTTCTATTTTAGGGACTTCTCTTCCCTTTGTTCTTTCTAAATTGCCGAAACAAATTGATAACCCGATAGTTAAACATACTTTACGTATATGGTTTCAATTTCGGAAATTTTTTGGGTTGACTCAGTTTGTTTTAAATATTCCTATTGTATCCAATTGCTTTTTTTATCCTTCTATTATAGACCAAGCTTATTCAGCTTGGAAGACTAAAGGATTACTACGATTTTCCAATTTATTTTTGGATAATTGTTTTATGTCTTTTGAGCAATTATCTAATAAATATAATTTGCCTAGATTTCATTTTTTAAGATATTTACAGATTAGGAATTTCTTAAATACTGTACTTCCTACTTTTCCAAATTTTGTGTCTTCAGGTATTTTGGAGAATTTGTTTGAACTAAACCCTTTTCAGAAAGGGCTAATATCAAAACTTTACAATATAATTATGAAGATACGTTCAGAGTCTTTTTTTAAGACTAAAAATGATTGGGAAAGAGAACTTAACCTTACTATCCCTATTGAGAATTGGGATAAAATTCTTCAATTAGTTAATATATCATCTATATGTGTATTCATTAATACAGTTTAAAGTTGCGCACAGGGCTCACATGTCCAAGGATAAATTGGCTCATTTTAATTCCTATATAAATCCTATTTGTGACAGATGTCATTCTGAGATGGTGTCTTTAACTCATATGTTCTGGTTGTGTCTGCTTTTGAAAAAATATTGGAAAGATATTTTTGATATTATTTCTGCGGTATTGAACATTGATTTACAACCTCATCCTATTACTGCAATTTTTGGTTTACCAATGATGGACTCACTCCATTTATCCTCTTCCGCTTGTCGAATAATTGCATTTCTTACACTAATGGCTAGTGTATTTTGTTGAATTGGAAAGAAATTAATCCTCCCACTGTATTTCGTTGGTTTTCTTAAAATATGTTATGTCTAAATTTAGAAAAAACTAGGTGGTGTATTTGATACTTCTATTAAATTCGAAAAGATATGGAGACCATTTATTCAATATTTTCATATGATGTTCCAAGGCCTGTTCCAAGCCTATTTGATTTTCCAGTTTTGATTTTATTTATGTTGAGAGGATCGGAGTTGACGATACTGATGATTTTGTATTTTTGTGAGATATTATAAAAGCCCTTTTTTTTCTTTTTCCAGTTTTTCTTTTTCTCTTTTTTCTTTTTTTGTTTTTTTCCTTATTAGTTACTAGATTATTAGATTAGTTTTTTTTTTGAATAATTTTTTTTCTTTTTCTTTTTTCTGTTTTTTTTAATTATATATTATGATATACCTAGGTTTGCCTTGTTTATTTGTATATTGTATCGTCTATGATTTGGGAATACTCGTTTATACTGTAATCATTGCTTATGTATTCTTTCATGTTCAGTTGAAATGTGTATGTTTGTAATCCCATTATCTATGTATCAATTTTATTTTGTTGATATTAATAACAATAATAAAAAGATTGAAAAAGGATCTCCCAAAATGCTTCCACAGCAATTAAATATTTAGGCCTGAATGGGACAATTTACAACTTGATATGCTGTTGATGTCGGTATAATAGCTGTATTATATAGTACACTGTCTATATAGTTGAGATGCATTACAAATTGAGTTGGAGTTTATAGCTAAGCAGGTAGGAGTGTTGTGTAATTAATATTTCAGTAGTGTCATGTCTCTCGGTGATCCTTTGGTCCAAATACCTGAAGATGATGTGCAGGTTGCCTTTAAGAGAATGAATCCAAGGAAAGCTTCCAGTTTGGATGGAGTACATAGCCAAGTACTGAAGACCTGTGCTGCATTGGCTGGTACGTTCACAGGTATCTTCAACCTCTTGCTCTGGCAATGTGTGGTACCCATCTGCTTCAAGCAGACTTCAATCATAGCAGTGCCCAAGAAGATGATGGTAACCTGCCTCAGTGACAATTGCCCAGTGGTACTTACATCCACAGTGATGAGGGTTTTGAGAGGATGGTGTTGAAGCACATCAGCTTCTGTCTGAGTGATGACTTGGATCTGCTCCGATTTGTCTAACGAAGGTCTGCAGCAGATACCACCTCATTGGCTCTTCACACAACCCTGGAACATGTGGATAGCAAAGATGCATACATCAGGATGTTCTTTATCTATTACAGCTCAGCATTTAATACCATCATCCTATCAAAACTAATACTGTAAACTTCAAGACCTAGGCATCAATACTGCTTGTGCAATTGGATCCTGGATTTCCTCACTTGCAGACCCCAGTCAGTTCAGATTGGCAGCAACATCTCCTCCATAATCTCCATCAGCACAGGAGCACCACAAAGATGAGTGCTTAGCCTCCTGCTCCACTCACCTTACGCCTATGACTGTTCGGCGAAGAACAGCTCCAATGCCATATTCAAGTTTGCTAATGACACCACTGTTGTGGGCTGCATCAAATGTGGAGATTAAAAATTTGGCTCTGTGGTGTAATAAAAACAACCTGTCACTCAGCGTCAATAAGACCAAGGAACTGATTGAAGACTTTAGGAGAGGGTAACTAGAGGTCCATGTGCCAGTACTCATCAGGGACAGAAGCTTTAAAGTCCTGGATATCACTGTATCAGAGGACCTGTCCTGGAGCCAAGACAAATATAAATGCAAATAAAGCACAACTACTTCCTCAGGAGCCTGTGGAGATTTGGCATGTAATCAAAAACCTTAGGAAACTTCCAAAGATGTGTGGTGAGAAGTGTCCTGACTGGCTGTATTCTGGCCTGTTATAGGACCACCAATGCCCTTGAGCAGAAAATCTTACAAAAGGTAGAGGATTCAGCCCAGTACATCACGGGTGAAACCCATCTAACCATTGAGCACATCGATATGAAATGTTGCCGTAGAAAAGCAACAACCATAATCAAAGATCCTCACCGCCGAGGCCATGCACTTTTCTTGCTGTGGCCATCGGGTAGAAGGTACAAATGCCTCAGGAGTTGCACCACCAGGTTCAAGAACAGTTACTACTCCTCAACCATCAGGCTCTTGAACAAAAGGGTATAACGACACTCATTCTATTTCTGGTGTTCCCACAACTAATGGTCGCACATTAAGGACTCTTTATCTTGTAATTTCATGCCCTTTCATTGCATGTTATTTCAGGCTTGTTATTTATTGCTATTTACTTATATTTGCATTTGCAAGTTTGTTGTTCATTGAACAAAACACACAAAATGCTGGTGGAACACAGCAGGCCAGGCAGCATCTATAAGGAGAAGCGCTGTCGGGCCCGAAACGTCGACAGTGCTTCTCCCTATAGATGCTGCCTGGCCTGCTGTGTTCCACCAGCATTTTGTGTGTGTTGTTTGAACTTCCAGCATCTGCAGATTTCCTCGTGTTTGTTGTTCACTGATCCTGTTTACAGTTACTGTTGTATAGATTTGCCAAGTATGCCCACAGGAAAAAGAATCTCAGGGTTGTATGTGATGATGTGTATGTGCTCTGATAATAAATTTTACTTTGAATGTTGAACTTTGAGTATTACTTTTTAGACAGTGTGATTAATCTGTGGAATTCATTGCTATTGCGTATTAAATATTTCAGTAATATTTGAGTAATAGTGTAAAAGTATTGTTTGATTAAGCATTCTTGTTCATTATGGGTTTAATATAGTCATGATGCTACCACGTGATATGTGTGTGCCTCGCTTAAAGCAAACACGAAGTTGAACTCACATTTCAGACTCCTGTGTCTTTCTTTTAACTAATTTAAGGGTTTGGAGCTACAAAACATAATACTGCAGTACTCCTGAATGATCCTTTAATAGATGGAAATAAATGGGGCCTTTACTGGTTGGCTATCGGTGACTAGTGGTGTTTCACAGGAGTTTGTGTTGGGATCTTTTTTTTACATTATATGTCAATGAGCTTGATTGACAGAATTGATGGCATTGTTGCAATGTTTGTTGATACAAAGATAGTTGGAGGGCAGTTTTGGAGGATAGTTGGGTAATTTTGAGGAAGAAGAGAGGCTACAGAAGGACTTAGATTAGGGGAAAGGGTGAAGAAGTGGCAGGTGGAATACGGTGTTGGGAAGTTTATGGTCAATAGACAATAGGTGCAGAAGTAGACCATTCGTCCCCTTGAATCTGCACTGCCATTCTGAGATCATGGCTGATCATTCACTATCAATACCCAGTCCCTGCCTTGTCCCCATATCCCTTGATTCCCCTATCCATCAGATATCTATCTAGCTCCTTCTTGAAAGCATCCAGAGAATTGGCCTCCACCATATTCTGAGGCAGTGCATTCCACACCTCCACAACTCTCTGGGAGAAGAAGTTTTTCCTCAACTCTGTTTTAAATAACTGACCTCTTATTCTCAATCCATGCCCTCTGGTACTGGACTCTCCCAACATCTGGAACATATTTCCTGCCTCAATCCTATCAAATCCTTTAATTATCTTAAACGTTTCAATCAGATCCCCTCTCAATCTCCTCAATTCCAGTGTGTACAAGCCCAATCTCTCCAATCTCTCTGCGTAAGACAGCCCTGCCATCCCAGGAATCAACCTAGTGAATCTACGCTGCACTTCCTCAATTGCCAGAATGTCCTTCCTTAAACCTGAAGACCAAAACTGTACACAATATTCCAGGTGTGGTCTCACCAGGGCGCTGTACAAATGCAAAAGGACATCCTTGCTCTTGTACTCAATTCCCCTTGTAATAAAGGCCAACATTCCATTTGCCCTCTTCACTGCCTGTTGCACTTGCTCATTCACCTTCATTGACTGATGAACTAGGACTCCTAGGTCTCTTTGCATTTCTCCCTTCCCTAACTCTACACCGTTCAGATAATACTCTGCCCTCTTGTTCCTGCTTCCAAAGTGGATAACTTCACATTTATTCACATTGAATGACATCTGCCAAGTATCTGCCCACTCACCCAGCCTATCCAAGTCTCCCTGTATTCTCCTAACGTCCTCTTCGCATGTCACACTGCCACCCAGTTTAGTATCGTCAGCAAACTTGCTGACATAGTTTTCAATGCCCTCATCTAAATCGTTGACATAAATCGTAAAGAGCTGTGGTCCCAATACAGAGCCCTGTGGTACCCCACTAGTCACCTCCAGCCAGTCCGAGAAACACCCATTCACTGCTACCCTTTGCTTTCTATCTGCCAACCAGTTTTCTATCCATGTTGAAACCCTGCCCCCAATGCCATGAGCTCTGATTTTACTCACCAGTCTCCTATGTGGCACCTTATCGAATGCCTTCTGAAAATCTAGGTACACTACATCCACTGGCTTACCCTCGTCTAACATCCTTGTTACACCCTCAAAAAACTCCAGCAGATTAGTCAAGCATGATTTACCCTTGGTAAATCCATGCTGGCTCGGCCTAATCCTATTACTGCCATCAAGATATGCCACTATTTCGTCCTTAATAATGGACTCAAGCATCTCCCCCACGACTGACGTTAGGCTAACAGGGCGATGCAGGGTCATGCACTTGAGCTGACTATTTTCTAAATGGAGAGAAAATACAAAAATAAAACTGAGGTGCAAAGGGACTTGGGAGTCCTTGTGCAGGATTCCCTAAAGGTTACTTTGCAGGTGGAGTCTGTGGTGAGGAAGGCAAATGTGATGTTAGCATTCATTTCAAGAGGACTAGAATATAAAAACAAGGATGTAATGTTGCATACATAGAAGATACACTGAAATCTACAACACATTGAAGGCTCTTCGGCCCACAAAGCTGTGCCGACCATGTATCCTACTCTAAAAATTGCCTAAAATTACCCTACCACATAGCCCTATATTTTTCTAAGCTCCATGTACCTATCTCAAAGGCTCTTAAAAGACCCTGTGCTGTCTTTACGACAGTTATTTAGTTTATAATATTTTCGCTTAGTAATTCATTCAATAGTATTTTCTAGTTAGAATTAGAAGTGTTTAAAGTATATTCATTGCATGTAAAATATATCGGCATGCGATGACGTCACATCCGGTTTCGCCGCGTCTTGTGGGAAAGTACCGGTTTGAAATTAGCGCGAGGGTGGGGGCTTACCACGAGGCACACCTCAGCAGAAGCAGTTTTGCAGGCATGAGAAATCACAGTGAGAGCAACGCTGTAAGTTAATAGATAATCGATATATTGAACTAAGATGTTAATGCCGATCCTGTTAGAAGTAACGACGGTAGATAATGTTTATGCTTTCGTTAGTTAAAGAGTCGCGGATAGTTTGCATGGAAGTGTATTTAAAGTAGTCAATGGAGCAGGTAAACTCTCCCTGTATACTGCACCTTAGTGTAATGTAGTTATAGTCACCTTTGCAAGTATTTACACTTGAAATGTGATATTAAGGAAGGAACAAATACTGTATCAATCTTGTATTGTTTTATCAACAGTTTTCACCATATGTTAATGTGAAGAGTGAACAGTAAAGGGTTAATCTTACTGCGATCTGGTTCTTATTAACTGTGGTTTATCTCGACGTTAAATTCGACGTTCATTATACGCGAAGGAGAACGTTACAGACCCTATTGTATCCTCCTCCACCAACGCTGCCGGCAGTGCATTCCATGCACCCACCAGTCTCTGTGTGAAAAACTTACCTCTGACATCCCATCTTTACCTTCTTCCAAGCACGTTAAAACTGTGTCCCCTTGTGCTAGCCATTTCAGCCCTGGGAAAAAGCCTCTGGCTATCCAGATGATCAATGCCTCTCATCATCTTATACACCTCTATCAGTTCACCTCTGATCCTCTATCACTCCAAGGAGAAAAGGCCAAGTTCACTCAACCTATTCTCATAGGGCACGCTCTCCAATCCAGGCAACATCCTTGTAAATCTCCTCTGCACCCTCTCTATAGTACCCACATCCTTCCTGTAGTGAGGTGACCAGAAGTGAACAGAGTACTCCAAGTGAGGTCTGACCAAGTTCTTACATAGCTGTAACATTGCCTCATGGCTCCTGGATTCAATCCCACGGTTAATGAATGCCAACACACCATATGCCTTTTTAACAACACTGTCAACATGCACAGCAGCTTGAAGCGTCCTATGGAAATGGACCACAAGATCTCTCTGATCCTTCACACTGCATAGAATGTTTCTTTCTTTATCAATCTTTTTATTAGTTAAATAAAAATGTACATATATATATCTAAACAAGGAGAATTATCACAAATATCTATCTTAATAACAGTTCAAATAAAAGGAAAAATAAACACTATCAAGATCAAACATAGTATTACTCTAATAGTATATAATAGAGAATGGTAATTGATTCTCCTCTTATTCATAAAAAGAAAAAAAGATAAAGAAACTTTTATAATTGAAATGTACGGAAAACCCCCCAAAACACACAAAAAAAACAAAAAAAAAGAAAAAAGAACTGGGCAGCTCAAACTGAGAGTGAAAGCAAAAAAATTAAGGAAAAACTTTCTGATCAAATCCAAAACTTCAAAAAGGTAACTGGAAAGGCCATAAGTCAGAGCATATGAAAATATTGAACAAAAGGTCACCAAGTTTCCTCAAATTTAAAGGATGTATCAAATGTCTGACTTTTTATTTTCTCTAATCTTAAACAGGACATAATGGAGGTAAGCCAATAAAGAGCAGTAGGTGGATTAGAATCCTTCCATTTAAGCAAAATGGCTCTCCTAGCCAATAAAGTTATAAAAGCTATCATCTGTTGAGCAGAAACAGGAATATCTCCAGCTTCCGATGGAAAGATCCCAAAAATTGCTGTAAGTAAATTCAGTTGTAGATCCAAATTCAGAACCTTTGATAAAGTTCTAAAGACTTCTTGCCAAAAATTATCTAACTTGATACAAGACCAGAACATAAATGTTAAAGTAGCCACCTCAATATTATATCTATCACAAATAGGATTAATATTAGAAAAAATACAGGCTAATTTGTCCTTTGACATTAATATTATATTCTATCTTCAAACTTGACCTACCAAAATGAACCACTTCACATTTATCTGGGCTGAACTCCATCTGCCACTTCTCAGCCCTGTTCGGCATCCTATCGATGTCCTGCTGTAACACCTGACAACCCTCCAGACTATCCACAACATCCCCAACATCTATGTCATCAGCAAATTTACTAACCCACCCTCCTACTTCCCCATCCACACATTTATAAAAATCACAAAGAGGAGGGGTCCCAGAACAGATTCCTGTGGAACACCACTGGTCACTGACATCCATGCAGAATTCAAACCATTTACAACCACCCTTTGCCTTCTATGGACAAGCCAATTCTGGATCTACAAAGCAAGGTCTCCTTTGATCCCATGCCTCCTTACTTTCTGAATGAGCCTTGCATGGGAAAACTTATCAAATGCCTTACTGAGATCCATATACACTATGTCCACTGCTCTACTTTCATTAATGTGTTTTGTTACATCCTCAAAGAATTCAATCAGGCTCGTAAGGCACGGTTTGCCCTTGACAAAGACATGTTGACTATCCCTAATCAGATTATGTCTCTTCAAATACTCATAAATCCTGTCTCTCAGGATCTTCCTCAACTACTTGCCCACCACTGAAGTCAGACTCGCTGGTTTATAATTTCCTGGGTTATCTCTACTCCCTTTCTCGAACAAGGGAGCAACACTAGCAACTCTGCAATCCTCCAGTAGTTCTCCTGTCTCTAGTGATGATGCAAAGATCACAGCCAGAAGCTCAGCAATCTCCTTCCTCAGCTCCCAGAGTAGCCTGGGGGTATTTCTCGTCCAATCCTGGTGACTTAACTAACTTAATGCTTTATAAAAGCTCCAGCACATCCTCTTTCTTAATGTTTATATGCTCAAGTGTTTCAGTCTGCTGTAAATCATCCCTAAGGTCCTTTTCACCAGTGAATACTAAAGCAAAATATTCATTAAGTACCTCCGCTACCTCCTCTGACTCCAGGCACACATTTCCACTATCGCATCTGATTGGACCTATTCTCACACCGCTCATCCTCTTGCTTTTCACATACTTGTAGAATGCCTTAGGGTTTTCCTTAATCCTGCTTGCTAAGGCCTTTTCGTGGCCCCTTCTAGCTCTCCTAATTTCATTCTTAAACTCCTTCCTGGCAACCTTATAGTTTTCTAGAACTCTATCAGTAACTGGTTTCTTGAACCTTTCAGAAGCTTTTCATCCTTTCCCTGCCTCGATGGAATATACCTATGCAGAACTCCTTGCAATCTTCCCTCAACAGTTGCCACATTTCTACCATGCAGAACATCTGCTCCCAATTTATTCTCTCAAGTTCCTGCCTAATAGCATCATATTTCCTCCTGCCCCAGTTAAATGTTTCCCCAAATTGTCTGTTCCTATCTCACTCCAGCGCAATGGTAAAGGAGATAGAGTTGTGTTCACTACCTCCAAAATGCTCTCCCACCGACAGATCTGATACCTGACCAGGTACATTTCCCGGTTCCAGATCAAGTACAACCTCCCCTCTGACTGGCTTATCTGCATACTGCGTCAGGAAACTTTCCTGAACACACCTAACAAAATCCAACCCGTCTAAACCCTTTGCTCTCAGGAGATGCCAGTCAACATTAGAAAGTTAAAATCACCAATAACAACACTGTTATTATTGCACTGTTCCAGAACTGGCCTCCCTATCTGCTCCTCGATGTCTCTGTTGCTATTGGGTGGTCTATGAAAAAACACCCAGTAGAGCTATTGCCCCCTTCCTGTTACTGACTTCTACCCACACTGACTCAGTACACAATCCCTTCATGACTTCTTCCTTTTCTGCAGCTGTGATACTATCCCTGATTAGCAATACTACACCCCCTCCTCTTTTACCTCCCACCCTGTCTTTTTTGAAACATCTAAAGCCTGGCACTCTAAGTAGCCATTCCTGCCCCTGAGCCATCCAAGTCTCTGAAATGCCCACAACATCATAGTCCATGTATTCCACTGAGATGTAACACTGAGCGTCAGAGGAAGTCATTCCTGCCTGTGGCCATCAAACTTTACAACTCCTCCCTCAGAGTGTCAGACACCCTGAGCCAATAGGCTGGTCCTGGACTTATTTCACTTGGCATGATTAACTTATTATTATTTAATTATTTATGGTTTTATATTGCTATGTTTCTTCACTATTCTTGGTTGGTGCGGCTGTAACAAAACCCAATTTTCCTCGGGATCAATAAAGTATGTCTGTCTGTCTGTCTGATCCACATTCTAAGTTCGTCTGCCTTGTTCATGATACTCTTTGCATTAAAATAGACACATCTCAAACCATCCGGCTGAGTACATCTTTGCTCTATCATCTGCCTATCCTTCCTCACAACCTTCCTATAAGCTTTCTTTACGTGCGCCAACTAGCCCATCCTCTGCCTCTTCACTTTGGTCCCACCCCCCTGAAAATCTGGTTTAAACTTTCCCCAGTGGCATTAGAAAACCTCCCCGCCAGGATATTCGTCCCCTTTGGATTCAAATGAAGGTAACGCCTGCCCCAGAAGAAGTCCCAATGATGCAGAAATCTGATTCCCTGCCCCCCGCTCTAATCTTTCAGCCACGCATTTATCTGCCACCTCACTCTATTCCTATACTGACTGTTGCATGGCAGAGGCAGCAATCCCAAGATTACGACCCTTGAGGTCCTGCTGCTTCTCAGCTTCCTTCCTAACTCCCCATGTTCTGCTTTCAGGACCTCTTTGCTTTATCTACCAATGTCGTCAGTACCAATATGCACCATGACCTCTGTCTGCTCACCCCCCACCCCCATTTCAGGATATTGTGGACACGTTCAGAAACATCACAAACCCTGGCACCTGGGAGGCAAACTACCATCCATATTTCTTTTTCATGCCCACAGAATCACCTATCTGTCCCCCTAACTATAGAGTCCCCTATTATCACTGCCCTCCTCTTCCATTCCCTACCCTTCTGAGCCACAGGGCCATACTCAGTGCCAGAGGCACGGCCAGTGTTGTTTCCCCCAGGTAGGTCATTCCACCACCCCCCGCCCCCCCCCCCACCCAAACAGTACTCAAAAAGGAGTACTTCTGTGCTCTTCACTACCTGACGGTCACCCACTTTTCTGCCTCCTGTGGCCCCCGGTGTGACTACCTGCCTGTATCTCCAATCGATCACCTCCTCACTCTCCCTAACAAGCTGAAGATCATCGCGCTGCAGTGCCAGTTCCCCAGCTCAGTCTCTAAGGAGCTGCAGCACGATGCACCCTAGCCCGGATGTGGCCATCAGTTTCCCGGCTATCCCACACCTGACACTCAAAGCAGAAAACTGGCTTTGCAGTCATAACTACTATTCTTAATTTAGAGGGGAAAAAAGATATGAAAGTAACTTACTTCCTTACCTCGTCAAGGCTCGTCCTTGCCGAAGCCCTGGTGAGTCAAAGCCTTACTGCTCTGACTCATGCTACTCCAATGACCACTCTGCTAGGCAGTGTCTCCCTTTTAACCTGGAACCTTCTCAGTGGATTTGTGCGATAACAAGCTATTACACCTGTGCACATCTCCCAATCGAATCTCCCACTGAAAGACACTCTTTGCTTTTTGAATCTTCTCAGTGGCCTTGCACGATGAGCTACTGTGCCTGTGCACTTCTCCCAACTGAATGTTGAGACTTTATAAGGCACTGATGAGGCCTCACTTGGAGTACTGTGAGCAGTTTTGGGCCCCTTATCTTAGAAAGGATGTTCTGAAACTGGAGAGGGTTCAAAGAAGGTTCATGAAAATTATTCCAGGATTGAATAGCTTGTCACTTAAAGAGAGTTTGATGGCTCTGGGTCTCTATTCACTAGAATTCAAAAGAATGAGGGGTGACCTCATTGAAATCTATAGAATGGTTAGAGGCTTTGATAGAGTGGATGTGGAAAGGATGTTTCCTATGGTGGGGGAAATCTAAGAACAAGGGACACAACCTCAGAAAAGATTAATGTCCTTTTAAAATGGAAATGAGAAGGAATTTCTTTAGCCAGAGAGTGGTGACTATGTGGAATTCATTGCCACAGGCAGTTGTGGAGACCAAATCTTCATGTTTATTTAAGGCAGAGGTTGATTACAGGGTATTTTGTTTCTTGATTGGCCAGGGCACGAAGGGATGAAGGGATGAGGGGGTTGGGGCGGGGGGAGGCAGGAGATTGGGGCTGAGGAAAAATGGATCAGCCATACTGAAATGGAGGAGCAGACTCAATGGGCTAAATGGCCTAATTCTGCTCCTATATCTTATGGTCTCATGGTCTAGTTCAGGGGTCAGCAACCTTTACCACTGAAAGAGCCACTTGGATCCGTTTCCCACAGAAAAGAAAACACTGGGAGCCGCAAAACCCGTTTGACATTTAAAATGAAATAACACTGCATACAACGTTTTGTTTTGCCTTTATGCTATGTATAAACAAACTATAATGTGTTGCATTTATGAAATTGATGAACTCCTGCAGAGAAAACAAAATTACATTTCTGCATGCAACAAAAACATTTTGAACTCCGAAAAAAAGACGTTGGGTTGAAGGTTACTTTTAAGTAAAATACTCAATGTCTATTTGAGTCCTTCTTGTATTTATGAAAAACGCCAAACTTAAATTTGCCGCCAGCAGCAAACCAAAAATAACGTCAGCCAGCTGTCAACCTGAAAAATAAAAGGACTATTTCACTGAACAATGAAAACATATGAATATACGTAAAATAATAGGCAATTAAAATATTTATCATACTTGTTCAGGTTGACTCACACCTAACAATGCAGTCATATTCAGTAGGGATGGATCGATGCTTAGGGGAGTGACCGGGAAGGATAATGTGTTTTTTTCCTCTCTGAACTCACAGAAGCGTTTCCCAAACGATGTTTGCATTGCGATGATTGCAGAATGTAAATACCCCGAATTTATCATGTCGTGACCTTGTTTGAACTCTCTCAAATTGGGGAAGTGAGACAAAGTGCCTTTCTGTAAATCTCTGGCAAGCAACGTCAACTTGCGCTCGAATGCCAAAACATCCTCCAGCATGTGCAGGGCTGTACATCCTTACCCCTGAAGAGCTGTGTTCAGCGTGTTCAGGCGCGCTGTCATGTCTACCATGAAGTGTAGCTTTTCCAGCCACTCTGGCTGTTCCAGCTCAGGAAAGGTGAGCCCTTTGCTGCCCAGGAAAGTTTTCACTTCTTCCAGACACGTGACAAAGCGTTTCAGCACCTCCCCTCTGGACAGCCAGCGATAAAAACACGTTGTAGCGGTGTGCTACACGCAGTCAGTAAACTGCAGTCAAAGATAGCTTTATTTGAACTAAACAGCCTTGCTTTTAAGCCTCCCTCAACCCGCCCCCCATGGGCGCGGATGCTCCAAAAGACACGTACTCACAAACCCCCGTAGGCTATCTCCCTTAGCCTGAACGCTGGCTAATTGTGAGCCGGTTCGGATGTGTCAGGAAATGGGTCGCCACAACGTCTTAATTAGATTGCACAAGATCACCATAATCTTCAAATTTAGATTTACATTTCAAAAACTAACAAACTAACATAAAATACATTTTAATTAAATACTGACCATGTAGCGGTGTGCTACACGCAGCGCTAAAATTATGACACGGAGTCGGTAACTGCAGTCGAAGGAAAAAACTTTATTCGAAATCTTCAGCCTCACTTTTAAGCCTCCCTCAACCTGCCCCCCATTGCGCAGAGGCTCCAAAGCTCTGTGCTCGCAAACCCCCGTAGGCTATCTAATTGTGAGTCGGTTCGGATGTGCCAGGAAAAGGGTCGCCACAACCAATTATTTCCCAAAGCAACAGGGAGCCGCAGCACAGACGTAAAAGAGCCACATGTGGCTCCGGAGCCGCGGGTTGCCGACCCCCGGTCTAGTTCATTCTATGTAGAAATTCTAATCTGTTATTCCCTTAAACAGAGTGTAGCAGCTCATTCCACACTTCTACCACCCTCTGAGTGAAGAAGTTCTCCCTCATGTTGTCCTTAAATATTTCACCTTTCACCCTTAACCAAAGACCTCAGTGGAAAAAGTCTGCTTGCATTTACCCTATCTATCATCATCATCATTATGTGCTATTTTGTATGATCTGGGCGATCATGGTCTTTAACAATGATTGTTCTTGGCAAATTTTTCTACAGAAGCAGCTTGTTTTCTTCTGGGCAATGTCTTTACAAGATGGGTGACCCGAGCTATTATCAATTCTCTTCAGAGACTGCCTGGCTTCAGTAATCACATAACCAGGACTTGTGATCTGCACCAGTTGCTCAACAACTATCCCCCACCTGCTCCTATGGCTTTATGATGTAAAGAGGAGCGCGAATGATGCAAGTTCTCCTGAAGTCAATAACCATCTCCATTGTCTTGTTAATATAGGGCAAGAGGTCATTTGCCTGACACCAAGCTTCAAACTCTTCCACATCCTCTCTGTGGGCCATCTGATTGAACATTGTTGCTGATGAGCCCCAGCAATGTCGTGTCAGTGGTGAATGTGACCATGTGATTACACGGAAGTTTGGCCGTGCGGCTATGTGTCAGCAGGGTGTACAGAGGTGGTCTCAGCACACAGATCTGAGGGGCCCCTGTGTTGAGGATAATGTGGAGGAAGGAGTAGTTGTACAGGACTAAACAAAGAACTGATTAGGCTATATAACCAGGGGTCTCAAGTTGGTTCTCTAATGTAAACCTAGAAACAACAGGGAAGAGAGAGCACCCCAAGGTCAGAACTTGGTGTGCATAGCCGAATTAGCTGATGATATAACAGTAATATTGAGATATGTTGTAAATAATTATCAAGTTGCTGTTCTTTGAATATATATAATTGCCAACATCACTTGATTTTTGTGATATCTTCATTTAGGTATGAAAATTTTGCTAACAGCATTTCAAACATTCAACTTTTAGTTTCATCAACAACTCTGACCCAAGTTCAATATTGTTTTAGAGGACTTGACAGGCTGAATACAGGGAGAAGAATATCCCAGCTGGGGAATCAAGCAACAGAGGGCACATATTCTTAGTGAATAGGCTGGTTAGGAAAGAGATGGGGAAAATTTTTTACTCAGAGAGCCGTGGATGTTCAGTCATCATGAACATTCAAAACAGAGATCAATAATTAGTGAACATTAAGAGAATCAATGGATATGAAGGCAGCCCGGGAAAGTATCTCTGAAGTAGAAGATTGTGATTCCAATCAATGGCAGAATATGCTTGAAGGACAAAGATGGTGGCTGTTTCTTCTTTGTTCCTACCTTCTTGTGTGCACTGGTTTAAATGTCCTTTGACTGTTTCCTCTCTCTAACTGTTCTCCTTCATCTATTGACTACACAACTCTGTAAAATGGTTAATCCTGACCTCACCTCACTGGACATACTTCCTGTATTTATCTCACCCGCCCCCCCCAACCCCCGCTTCTTGTTTGCTTTTCTCTCTCTTTTGCAAGGTCAAATGGTAACTCTATCCACAGACCTGATGATTGCTTCCAGCAGTTTCTGTCTTTATTTCAGATATAGGTAAAGACATATTGAATCTTACTGGTCACAAGTAGAGAGAATTGTACCTCTATGACTCTCTCTCGTGAGAATTGGGAGACTGTATTCGATGCAGGACAAGCATTCAGGAACCATCCCAGGAATGAACCAGAAATAGGCATTGGATTTTTTACATGCACCCTTGAAGAATCCTATGATAAATTCTTAATGGTGCTGTGACGGGGTTCAGAAATGACCCTAGTTTGTGATGGGGTCCAGAGTTGACTTTATGAACTGTGCTGCTATTAAGAGAGAGAGGGAGGCATCCAATGCAGTGAGAGAGAGAGAGAGAAAGAGAGACAGAAACTGCTTGAAAGATTGATGTTATGGTTTCTCTACAAGTTGTTTACCTTTCCATAAGGACACTCGCCTGCTTGCAAAGTTCTTACAGAGAGAGGAAGGAGGAGCAGGTTGATGGACAGCTGGTGTCCAACGTGGAGAGATAAAAACCAAGTCCGCTGTTACGCAGACAGACACATAGGTTTGGACACTGAACGAGTTTTGTTGTACCCACAGGAAGGTGGGGTTTTCGAGGATCGATTGGGGGAAATCGATTCATGGCTCTAGCAGTGCAAAAAGGTGTGACCAGTGGGGAATTACTTGTGTGTCCACCCTCGCCTGGGTGATAATTCCATCACTGAAGAACAGTCGTACGTGTTATGGTCACAGTCGGTGTGTGTGTGTCTCTCTCTCTCTCTCCAACGTTACTCAACTAACTACCTCAAACTGAACTGAAATCTCTTCATCATCATAAGACTGTATCCATTCACCCCTAGGTTTGAAAGAGCCTAGTTTTGTGCTTATTTCCACACCCATGTATATATATATATCATTGCTAACTTGTTTAATATATCTGCATTTATAGTACTGTATTGTGTAGTTACTAATAAACACTATTAGTCTATAGCAATACCAGACTCCAATGTGTTTTACATTTCTGCTGGTTCTTTAACCCGGTTACGCGGTACGTGACAATGCTAAGACTACAACTTCACCCTTTTGAAGGATTTGTTCATCAAAAACCATATTCCAGAGAGCGAATCCACAGAAAGGATATGGCCTCCAGTGTCCTTATGCAGTTCAGCTGATGGGCGCATTTGCAGACATTTTTATCCCCTCCTTGCTTCAATGTGAGGTTCCCAGATACTTTAAAAAGGCCACCATTATTCTGGTATCTTAGAAAAACAAAGGACACTTAATGACTACTGTCAGGTGGCTCTAACATGAAGTGCATTGAGAGGCTGGTTAGGACACTCATCAACTCCAGTCTCCCAGGCAACCTCAACCCACCACAATTCACCTACCAGTGAAACAAACCTATGGCAGACACCATATTCCTGGCCCTTTACTCACCTCTGGAGTATCTGGACAGCACAGATACCTACATTAAACTATTGTTTATTGATGGCAGCTCGGCCTTCAATACTCTAACTCCAATCAAAGTCACTTCCAAACACCTAGACCTAGGACTGAACACCTTCCTTTGCAATGAGATCCTTGACTTCCGGAACAACAGACCGCAATTAGTAAGTAAGCAGCAACAATTCCGCCATGATTTTTCCCAACATTAGTATATCCTCAGCCCACTAATCTACTCCCTATCCACTCACCTCTGCATGGCCAGATATGACTCTGACTCCATCTACAAGTTCGCAGGTAATACCACCGTGCATCTCAAATAATGATGGGTCAGAGTAGAAGAAGCAGATAGAGTCATGATTGCGATCCTTCTCTCAGAGTCAACAAAGCGAAAGAGCTAGTCATTGATCCAGGAAAGGAGGCGGTGCACACGCTCCTGTTTATATCCATGGTTGAAGGTTCAGCGAGTTAAGAGCTTCAAGTTCCTAGGAGTGAATATCATTCCTGTCCTGGACCAAACATACTGAGAACATGGCCAAAAAAGCTCACCAACACTTCTACTTCCTCAGGCAGCTAAGTAAATTTGACATTTCCCTTAGGACTTCCACTAGTTTTTATCAAAAAAACAAAAGCTCCAGGTAAAGTTTTCTTTATAGTTCGGACAGTAGAGGGTTGCCTCTCTGACTGGAGGTCTGTGACTAGTGGTGTGGTCCAGGAATCTGTGCTTGGTCCTTTGTTGTTCATCATCTATATCAACGATCTGCATGATAATGCGTTTAACTGGATCAGCAAATTTGCCGATGACACCAAGATTGGAGGCGTAGTGGATAGCGGGGAAAGCTATCATGGCTTGCAGAGGGATCTGCATCATGCACTGTTCGGAATGTCAACACTGTCCAGAGAATGCCAAGGGCAATGTGGAGAAGAAAGAAGAAAGGAGCTGTCCCTGCAGTCTCAAAGCCAACCATCACAGAGGAGACCCCAGAAGTCTCACCTGTCAAATGGAGTAAGAAATCCTCCACAGCGATTAAATCTTTAGGCCTGAATAGGGCAACTTAAAATTTACTATGTTGAGTATGTCTATATAGTACTTGTATTTTATTAATATTGTGTATATAGTTGAGATGCATTCTCTATTGAGGGAGTTTATGCATAAGCAGGGAGGAGTGTTATGTATTTAATACTGCATATCAGAAATACTTGAGTAATATTGTAAATACATTGATTGACTAAGCATTTGTTGTTTATATAATTCATTAGGGGGTTATATGTAAATGTATGTGAATGGCATACAATATTACACCACCATGTCATGGGTGCACGCTTTGCTAAAAGTAAAGATGAAGATTCTAAGAATCGCCTGGCTCTGTGTTTTTCTTTCAAATAGTTTCATGTCCTGGAGTTACAAAACATAATATCTTCCTCAGGGATGGAGAGTCCATATCTAGAGAGCGCTGATACAAGATAAATTTAAAAACAACCTAAGAAGTAATTTCTTTACACAGTGGGTAGTGACTACCTGGAATGAGCTGCCAGAGGAAGTGGTCAAAGTGGGTAGAATTGCTACATTCAAGAAGCAGTTGGATAGGAACATGGAGGAGAGAGGCTTGGAAGGTAAATATGGGCCAAATTTGGTCAACTGGGGATGCTGTGGTTGGCATGGAGCAGATTGACTGAAGGGCTGTGTTACCCTATGACTCTTTGACTACCAACCTGAGCTGCAGGTGTGGGTGACAGGCCACAGTAATATAATGCTTATGTCACCACATGAGGCCTGGACAAAGGCAGAGTTGTGAGTTCATTTCCACTACAGTGCAACTTGCCACCACTAGTTTGGTTCAGGTGGGCAATGAAGGGAAAGATAAATAAGCACATAAGGGAGTAGGATACCACGACTAGTTTAAGGTGAGAAGAGATATGAGGAGATCATCATGATATGAGGCCACTCAGTCCAACATCTCTCAGAGCAAAATTCCCGATCCAATTCCACCCAATTTCTTGCAACATATTCTCTCCTAGCTGCTCAGCATCTTCACACTAGTGACCGATTACCCTATCAACCAGCATGTCTTTTGTTACGCCTGCAGCCCCCTCCTTTTTGAGAATCGCAGGATCGCTATTGATTTGGGTCAGGAGACCCAGGAAATGAGAGAGAGACGTGCGGAATGTCTTGATCCGCCCGGTGATATAAAGCTATGGGAAACGGCCATTGTCTCTTGGAGACGGACTTGTGTATTACAATACTGTGCTACGTGGAAGCCCTCAGGCAAAGTGAGCTGGTTGAGGGAGGGATTGCATCACCCCAACCTGATTGACATCTGAGACCCTGTGAGTCAGGATAAAAGAGGGTCTGTGGGAACAGCCCCTTCAGACACACCAGAAGAAACGCTAGCGATCCCGTAATAGCGGAAGCCGGTGGGAGGAGGCCATGTGTGTTCGGTTCCATTTGCCCCAGAACCGGTGGCTTTTACCACGGGAGAATGGCTTTTAGCTAACAACGGGGAAACCAACTCCCAAAGACTCTCGAAGGATTGACATCATAAAAGGACTGGGCAAGTTTTAACCCGTCTTCCTCTCAAACCAAAACGCTGCAGCTTGAACGAACTAACAAGGACTTTTATATTTCCATCAGACAATACATTATCCCCTAGACAACGATAGAGCTATTTCTTATTGATTATTGTTATACCCGCGCTTTTAGATTTAGTATTGATGATGTATATTATCTGTATGTTTGCATTGATATTATTTTGTGTATTTTTATCAATAAATACTGTTAAAATAGTACCATCAGACTTCAAAGGACCTCTCTATCTTTGCTGGTAAGTGACCCAGTTACGGGGTACGTAACGCTTTGGAAACTGGAGAAAACTGGAGCACCCAGGAGCAACCCATGCAGAAACAAAGAGAATGTCTCCAGGATTGAACTGAGTGGCAAGAGCTGTGACGCAGTTCTACAAGCTGTGTCACTGTGACACCCAGTGAGGTATGAACGTTGGCATGGAAAGGTTGGGCCAAGTGGTTTACTTCTGTGCCAAATATAAATATCATTCAGAAAATTTAAGGGATACTTAAATGTTGTCACACTGGTAAATTAATTATATTCCCGTCTGTGCTTGGCCAATAAACTGGACTTTATTATTCTTTGCTGAGCTTCATATTAAACCAATAGAAGTTTAAACTGTTCACTGGCCTTCGGACAATTGTCTCAGTGCCTTTTCAAGCCTAACAATTTATATTCCATTCTATTGTTGCAAGGTCATCTTGACCCATGAGCGAAGTTCAACTTATCTCTGGATGTGTGTTAAGTAAATGAGAATTAGTTACAGCAACTTCAGCTACAAGCATTGTTTCCTTAAAAATAAGCTGAGAGTTCTTTTCTACATCATTCCAGGTTTTCAGATTTCATGAGCACATGGCTCCAACTATTCCAAAATTATTGAGAGATAATTATGTGATATGATTATATTGCTCTCTGTTGAACAAATTTTCAGATCCATAGGTCTATGATGGAAAAGTAAGCTTTGCCATTGTTGGGCATGATAAGGGTCAATAGAGTCATGGCACAGAAACAGGCCCTTCAGCCCAACTTGTCTGTGTCTACCCCCCTGCTGGTTTGGTCCATAAGTCTCCAGTCCCCTCCTCTTCATGTAACTCTCCAAACGGCCCTTACTTACAGCATTCATACCCATGACTTCCTCTGGCAGTTTATTCCAGGTATTCACTGCCTTCTGTGTAAAGTTACCCTCTTGCTTCTTTTATATGTCTCTGCTCTTGTACTTGTGCTCTTTAGTTTTGGACTCCATAATCGGGGGAAAAAGGCTATGACTGTCTCACAATTTTACAGTCTTCTTCGTTCACCCCTCATTCTCCTGCACTCCATTACAGTGAATAAATATCCTCTGTGACCAACATAATTGGGGATTATAGGGAGAGGCAGCATACTTATAAATCTCTTCAGCATCCTCTCCAGTTTGACTGTGTCTTTCCTGCTTAAAATTCAAGATCCAAGTTTATTCATCATGTGTACATGAAAGCAGACAATGAACTGCATTGTTTGCCTGAACAGCCAACCCGAGGATGTGCTGGGTGCAGCCCTGACATACATTCTGGCACCAACATAGCATACCCAGAATGCTCAGCACAGAATACACCAACCAACAAAATAGCAAAATAAGCCCCATTCCTCCCTCTCACCCATGCACATGCACAGTCCTCTAACCCCAAGACAGGCTGTCTTCTTTGGCCTCCAGGGACTTGGATTCAGATTTAGACTCACAGACTTTGGGCCTTTGACTACCCCAGCAGACTCATAGAGATTCAGAGATGTGAAGCTCTGGCCAATGTTCCTCGACTTCCAAATTGACTCTTGGGCCTATATCCTCAGCATCAACCCCAGGACCCGCCAATCACTGAACACCAGGTCTCGAATTCTGGACTTACTGACGGTGGGACCCAGAACACTAGGCCTCAAATTCTGGTCTCACCAATTCACAAACTCCAGGGATCATCAGACCTTATTCCTCTTGCCTGCATGGAACTCTGGCTCTGGATCCTGCTGTCAATCCACTAGCCCTGGAGGGGCTGATTCAATATCCGGCTGGACATCCCTGCCAGGCTCATGGATATCTCATGTCCGAGCCACTGGAGCACAGACTCAAGACTCCAGACTGAACTCTAATAAGTCTCCATCCCTGCCCCTAAACCTTAACCTGACCTCTCTCTATTCCCTAAACGATCTCCACGAACTGCAAAATTGACTACAAAAGTTAAAACTGTGCTGTGACCTCATTGGACCAAAACTGCGCACAATACTTCAAGGGCAGTCACACTAACAACTTATGCAACATAATTATGTCCCTAATTTTGCACTCGATCCCCTGATGATGAAGGCTGGCATCTAAATGCCTTCTTCTACTTGCATGGCCAATTCCAGTGAATTTTATCCACCTTACTCTAAAATAATTCTGAATCTCCACACTTCTTGGAAGCCCACAAAACATTTTTCTCCCCAAATGCCCTGAAAGACAGCAAGAAAGGAAAATGATGTCAAGGGGAACATCAGCGCACCTAAATCAATATGAACATTAGAAAAAGAGAGGTACATCTAGAAGAGCTGCTGCCTCAGCTGGGTTTGGTCCTGATCTTTAGTACTGTTTGTGTGGAATTTATATGTTCTTAATGTGACTGTGAGTGTTCCTCTGAATGTTTCGGCTTTCGTCCCACTTTCCAAAGACATGTGGACTGGTAGGCCTAGGGTAAATTGTCTCCAGTGTGTAAGTGACTAGTAGAATCTGCAGTAGCTGAAGAGAATATGGAAAGCATAAAAAAATGAATCATTACTATAGGATTTGTATAAGGTAACTGGGATATATTTACTTACCTACTGCTCGCCATGCCACTGGCGATTAGGGCAGTAATGAAGATCCTCTATCTCGGGGTGTGTTCGAAGCTTCCTTCATCAGGCCAGTAGCTCCCTCTCAGTTTTTCACTACTGCCAGCCATGCAAGTCCCAGGAGGAGACTCAGGAACACCATCACACTCAGATGTAGAAGGATTCTTCATTGCTGCTTCTGTAACAGTTTTATTTTACTAGTTAGAGTTGTGTTATGAACCCTGTAACTGGGTCACTTACCAGCAAAGATAGAGAGGTCCATTGAACTCTGATGGTACTATTTTTAAACAGTATTTATTAGTAAAAATACACAAGAATAAGATCAATGCAAACATACAGATAATATACGTCGTCAATACTAAATCTAAAAGTGCAGGTATAATAATAATCAATAAGAAATAAGCTCTATTGTTGTCTAGGGGATAACGTATTGTCCGATGGAAATATAAAAGTCACTCAGTTCATTCAGTTCATACAGGCTTCAGCCTTTGGGGACCGCTGGGTTTTCAATTGTTGGAGAGAGAGAGAGGGGTATTGAGAATAGAAACTTGCCAGCTTTCCTTTATCTGCTCTTGATCCGTATTCGTCCTTCAGTGAGGCCGTTCCGTGGAAGACGTCATCCTGGCAAGGATGGACACACACACAAGTCCCCACCGGTCTCATACGTTTCTCCTGGTGCGTCTGAAGGGGTTGTTCCTCAGACCCTCTTTTATCCTTACTCACGGGGTCTCAGATGTTAATCAGGTTGGGATGTGCAATCCCTCAACCAGCCCACTCTGGTCATTCCCTGAGGGCTTCAATGAATAGTACAGTACTCAATACACAATTCCGTCTCCAAGAGACAATGGCTGTTATCCGTGGCTTTGTATTGCTGAGGCCAGGACCCACATTTCAAACCCTTATGGATCCTGCGTGTCTCTCTCTCATTTCCTGGGTCCCAGACCCGAATTAATAGCGATCTTGCGATTCCCACAAAGGAGGGGGCTACTTTGTACCCTTTGGCCCCTCAGAGTTGTGGCACATTCATAACACCCCCTTCCTTCAAAGCGTTTTTACCATCGGTTAAAAACGAAGTAATACAGAGTCTTGCAGGATTTTAGAATCTAACACAATACAAAAGTGTTTTTTTTCACTACAGAGTAATACAGTTATACATTCAATTCAGCATCTAAACAGTTAATGATTACATTGTCACTTCCTTTAATATCTCAACATCTTGTGCCTTACTAAATTCTTGTAGCATCAGATCTCAATTTAATAACTACCTATTTATATTTCTTTCCACAAACAAAAACTAAAGAGTTGTGATCTTAGCTTACGTGTATACTACAAAAGTTCATGCAAAGACTAATCTTTATTTTACTTTCAAACTGAACAGTCAAACTTCGTGGGGGTTGTCTTTATTATTCACATGCTTTGTTGAAATCCCTTAAAACAGGATCCTGCTATTTAAAATGGCAGCCCGTCAACCCTCGCGCCTTTTCCAGTTAACTCCCACGTGGTGAGCTTGTGCACCATGGTGAAATAAGCTTTCGCCCGGTCCTTTCATAGGAGTTATTTTATCAACAATGTGTTCCAAACTTAGACCATTTTCCGAAGTTCCACACAATTCTTTAAGTTTAAGCAAGTTGCTAGTTTTCTCTTCAGGACCCTTCATGCTATTAGTTCTCAATTTAAGATCTGAAAGCAATCCCCCTTTGTTCAAACAGCATTTCGAATTCTGCTTTTTCACACCACACGCTTGAATAACAATAGAGTGTGGGGCACCTTTACATTCCAACTCAACCTGTAATTGATTCACAGGCAACATGTTACCAAGCCATTGTCTCTGTAGCCTGGTTGCTGCTTCTGACATCTACCCAGACTTTAAATTTTCTTCATTCAATTTAGGAACTACACTTTTCCCTTTTCCTTCAATAATAATATACACCTCACCACCTTTTATCTCCTCACTAACTTTTAACACACCTTCGAGCACAAACAACTGGGAATTCTCACTTCCCACTATTACCAAGGTTAACCCTTTCTTCACTGAACCAAGTCTATCTAACCCACAAGGACTGCATTCCTTTTCAACTGAATCAAATACTTCAGACGTTTTCTGAGCTCCATTACTAGGTTCAATACCATGTGCATCCACATCTTGGACACCCTCAAACGGGACATTTGCCTCTTCCAGGCTTTCAATACCCGTACCCTTTTCAAATTCTAAATTCCCCTGATCCTCCCAGCTACTCTCTGGGCAACTCCCTTCCAGAGTAAACTCAACCCCGCGGGCTGAAACAACCTCATCTGCCAACCCAGCAGACTTCTTCAAGGTAATGGCATCCTTTTCATCTAGGACTGCCCTCATTTCATTATCGGGAACACCTTTAGAATTTTCAACTTCTTCAAACAGTTCTGCCAAACCAGATAGATCATCCATGTCCAACTCTGGACCTTTTAACAGCTTTATCTGTTTCTCATCTTTACTTTGTGCCTTTATAAATTTTCTTCTCGCTAAGGGCAGGTCTACCTCCTCTCCCTTACTCTCTTTCACTTTACTACTCTCCGTTTTACCACCCTTTAAACTCTCGTGGTACAGGGTCGGTAAAAACGTCTCGGCCAAATCGATACTGGCCGGTTTTAAACTGCTCTCGTTCTCAGCTGCCTTTCTCGACATGCTGCAAGTGATCGTGCATGCGAGATAGATCTTGGAATCTAGGGGCGGGACCACAACACTCACAGGCTGGCTCATCAGCTTCATTGCTGACCAAACCTTACCACCGGCTAAATCATTACCAAGAAGGACGTCCACGTCAGTTCTCAGGAATTCTGATCGCACCCCTATTTCAACTGGTCCAGATACCAGCTCACAATTTATAATGATCCTATGCAAAGGCACCGTTTCTGTCCCTTTTCCTATTCCTTTCAAAGGTACCATTCCCAGCTTGTGACCAAAATCCAGTACCTTACTGCTAATCAATGACAGTTCAGCTCCCATCTCTCTCCAGATCTGCACTGGAACTGGTGTGTGTCTCTCTCTCACAGACACTGTTCCTTTTGACATACATGTCTCAGACCCTTCTCATACTCTGTCTACCTGGGACTCTCTTGTGAGGCCTTGGTGAGACCACGCCCAGAATATTGTGTGCAGTTTTGGTCCCCTAATCTGAGGAAAGACATTCTTGCCATAGAGGGAGTACAAAGAAGTTTCACCATATTGATTCCTGGGATGGCAGGACTTTCATATGAAGAAAGACTGGATCGACTAGGCTTATACTCACTGGAATTTAGAAGATTGGGGGGGATCTTATTGAAATGTATAAAATTCTCAAGAGATTGGACAGGCTAGATGCAAGAAGATTGTTTCCGATGTTGGGGAAGTCCAGAATGAGGGGTCACAGTTTAAGGATAAAGGGGAAGCCTTTTAGGACCGAGATGAGGAAAAACTTCTTCACACAGAGAGTGGTGAATCTGTGGAATTCTCTGCCACAGGAAACAGTTGAGGCCGGTTCATTGGCTATATTTAAGAGGAAGTTAGATATGGCCCTTGTGGCTAAAGGGATCAGGGGGTATGGAGAGAAAGCAGGTACAGGGTTCTGAGTTGGATTATCAGCCATGATCATCCTGAATGGCGATGCAGGCTCGAAGGGCCAAATGGCCTACTCCTGCACCTATTTTCTATATTTCTATATATAAATGTAAACATGTGTATGAAAACCAGTGAGGTGAGATATTATATTCCATTATTGTATTTTATAAACATTTATACTGTTATTGCATCAATATGAGAGTATATAGATAAACATTAAATTGTCACAGTAATTGCTAAGACAACTTCTTCACTGCACTATTACACTAGGTTATAAAAATTCATCTCACATTCTCTCAGTAGCTTTTGCAAGTTCAGATCCACTACTCTTCCCTTGAACTATGGAGATTTTAACTTTAGTCATTTTTCTCTGTAACTGCAGAAAATCTGCCTCGCCTCCCCATCATTTCCCATCCACAACCACATGAATAGCAGTGTTCTACTAATGCATTCTAATTTGCTGGGATCTTTCCAGAACCTAAGGAAATTTGGAAGACCACAACTAAGATCACAATTTGGAAGATCTTCTTTGAAGCCTCTTCTTTTAAAACATGAGTACACAGGTCATCAATCAAGATGAACTTTCATCTCTTTGTTCCTATTAGAACATAGAATAGTACAGCACATTACAGGCCCTTCAGCCCACAATGTTGTGCTGACCCTCAAACCCTGCCTCCCATATAACACCCCACCTTAAATTCCTCCATATACCTGTCTAGTAGTCTCTTAAACTTTAGCTGGTACTTCTTATCTACTAATATTAAAAGTTTTAGGTTTCTCACCTTGTTCTACATCTTTGCTACTCACTATTTTGGTCCAATTTTAGGAAGGTAGATGGAAAATATTTGCTTAGAACTGCCGCTATTTTCTTATTTCCCATTATTAATTAACTAGGCTCAGCTTCTAGGAGACTAAAATTTACTTTTGCTATCCTTTATACATATCCCTTATATAAATAGAAGCTATTAAAACTAAATATTTAACTTTACTAGTTTACTCCCATATACTGTTGGCTCTTTCTTCCTCATTATTTTAGTCATCTTTCCAAAATTTTCAGGTAGAAAGCCGAAAGCAGGACTTCCAGGGTAGTAATCTCTGGATAGCTGCCTATGCCACATGCCAGTGAGGGCAAAAATAGGATGATTTGCCAGATGAATGAATGGCTGAGGAACTGGCGCAGGGGTAAGGGTTTCAGATTTCAGGCTCATTTGGATCTCTTCTGGGGAAGGTGTGACCAGTATAAAAGGGGTGGGTTACAGCTGAATCCGAGGAGGACCAATATCCTTGTGGGGAGGGTTCAAACTGATAGGAATCTCCAGAAGCTTTTGATTCAAAACAAGAAGGCAGCAGGAGAGCACCTAAGGATTTCCAGTGCGAAGACATTTTCAGTTCTCGGAGGAAGAGAGAGGCCAGACTGCACAGGCGCGTGACGTCAGCCAGTTGAGCGCAAACCTTTTAAAAAGGGCAAGGAATCTGCAGAAGTTTTTGATTCGGAACAAGAAGGCAGCAGGAGAGCACCTAAGGATTTCCAGTGGGAAGACATTTTGAGTTCTCGGGGTAAGAGAGAGGCCAGACTGTGCAGGTACGCGATGTCAGCCAGTTGAGCACGAACAGTTTAAAAAGGAGGCAGCCATATCCAGTGGGCAGCAGAGTGAGAGGGCTTTGGCTCAACGGGCTTCAGCAGTTATGGGACAAGGCGAGACAATTGTTGATTGCAAAAGGAAGTAGTATGTGTGTGAGGCCATACTACTCAACCACAAACTGTGGTTGGTGTCAGATGTGGGAGGTCCTGAAGTCTCCTGGTGTCCCGGACTGCCACATCTGCACCCGGTGCATCAAGATGCAACTCCTAAGGGACCGTGTTAGGGAACTGGAGATGCAGCTTGATGACCTTCATCTGGTCAGGGAGAGTGAGGAGGTGATAGAGAGGAGGTACAGGCAGGTGGTCACTCCGGGGCCACGGGGGACAGAGAAATGGGTCACAGTCAGGAGAGAGAAGGGAAGAGTCAGGTACTAGAGAGTACCGCAGTGGCTGTACCCCTTGGCAATAAGTACTCCTGCTTGAGTACTGTTGGGGGGAACAGCCTACCTGGTGGAAGCGACAGTGGCCAAGCCTCTGGCACAGAGCCCGGCCCTGTGGCTCAGAAGGGTAGGGAAAGGAAGAGGAAGGCAGTAGTGATGGGGATTCTATAGTCAGGGGTTCAGACAGGCGATTCTGTGGACGCAGGAAAGAAACTCGGATGGTAGTTTGCCTCCCAGGTGCCAGGGTCTGGGATGTTTCTGATCACGTCCAAGATATCCTGCGGTGGGAGGGAGAACAGCCAGAGGTCGTGGTACATATTGGTACCAATGACATAGGTAGGAAAAGGGAAGAGGTCCTGAAAGAAGACTACAGGGAATTAGGAAGGAATTTGAAAAGCAGGACCTCAAAGGTAGTAATTTTGGGATTACTGCCTGTGCCACGCGACAGTGAGAATAAGAATAGAATGAGGTGGAGGATAAATGCGTGGCTGAGGGGATGGAGCAGGGGGCAGGGATTCAGAGTTCTGGATCATTGGGACCTCTTTTGGGGTGGGTGTGACCTGTACAAAAAGGACGGGTTGCACTTGAATCCCAGAGGGACCAATATCCTGGTGGGCAGATTTGTTAGAGTTGTTGGGGAGGGTTTAAGCTAGTTTGGCAGGGGGGTGGGAATCAGAATGTGCGTGCAGGGATTAAGGTAGAAGGACAAGGGCATGATGCTAAGAGTTCTGAGTTGATGAGGAAGGACAGGTGGGGACGAGACATAACTGTAGCCATTTAAAGGTGTTGAAATGTGTCTATTTCAATGCTAGGAGTATTAGGAACAAGGAGAATGAACTTAGAGCATGGATTAGTATGCGGAACTACGATGTTGTGGCTGTTCCTGAAACTTGGTTGGAGGAAGGGCAGGATTGGATGATGTAGGTTCCAGGGTTCAGGTGTCTAAAAAAGGAATAGGATGGGAAGTAGAAAAAGGGGTGAGTGGCATTGCTGGTCAGGGATAGTATCACGGCTATAGAAAGGGAGGACGCTGCAAAGGGAGTGTCCACTGAGTCAGTCTGGGTGGAAGTCAGAAGTAGGAAGGGATCAATCACTGTGCTGGGAGTAGTCTACAGGCCCCAAATAGCCCTTGGGACACCAAGGAGCAGATAAGCAGGCAGATTTTAGAATGGTGCACAAAATACAGGGTAATAATTATGGGTGATTTCAACTTCCCTCATATTGACTGGCATCTCCTGAGTGCAAGGGGGATAGATGGGGCTAACTTTGTCAGGTGTGTTCAAGAAGGATTCCTGACACAGTATGTGGACCAGCCGACGAGAGGAGAGGCTGTACTGGATCTAGTTCTGGGTAATGAACCTGGTCAGGTGACAGACCTCTTGGTGGGGGAGCATTTTGGTGAGAGTGACTACAACTCCCTTAGCTCCAGCATAGCTATGGAAAGAGATAAAATCAGATGAAATGGTAAAGTGCTTAACTGGGGAAGGGCTAACTTTGAAGGGATGATGCAGGAACTAGCAAGAGTAAATTGGAAACAGATGTTCAAAGGGGAAAGCACAGAAGCAATGTGGGAGAAGTTTAGGGACCACTTGAGCTGGGTTCAGGATAGGTTTGTCCCACTGAGGCAAGGAAGAAATGGTAGGAAAAGGAAACTGTGGCTGATGAAACACGTGAGGCAACTCGTCAAGAGGAACAAGGAAGCATATGTTAGATATAAGAAGCAGGAAGCAGGAGGGACTCATGAGAAATATAGGGTAGCCAGGAAGGAGCTAAAAAAGGACTTAGGAAAGCTCGAAGGGGACATGAGAAGGCCTTGGCATGTAGGATTAAGGAGAACCCCAAGGCGTTCTATGCGTAAGTGAAGAACAAGAGGATGACGAGAATGAAAGTGGGACCACTAAAGGATAAAGAGGGCAACTTGTGCCTGGAGGCGGAGGAGGTCCCAAATGAATACTTTGCTTCAGTATTCACAAGTGAAAAGAATCTTGATCAGGGTGAGGTCAAAATAGAGCAGGCCTGTGTGCTGCACAATGTTGAGATTAAGGAAGAAGTGCTGGATCTTCTTAAAAACATCAAGATTGATAAATCCCCAGGGTATATGATACACTCCAGGTTGTTGTGGGAATTGAGAGAAGAGATAGCTGGAGCATTAGCTATGATCTTTGAATCCTCTTTGGCTACAGGGGAAGTGCTGGAGGACTGGAGAATGGCAAATGTAGTTCCTTGTTTAAAAAAGGTAATAGGGAGAAACCTGGGAACTATAGACCGGTGAGTCTTACGTTGGAGGTATGCAAACTACTGGAAAGGATTCTTAAGGATAGGATCTACGAGCATTTGGAGAAGTACAGTCTACTCATGGATAGTCAACATGGTTTTGTGAAGGGAAGATCGTGCCTCACGAGCCTGATCGAGTTTTTTGAAGAGGTAACAAAAGAAATTGATGAGGGTAGGGCAGTGGATGTGGTCTACATGGACTTTAGCAAGGCACTTGACAAGGTCCCTCACAAGAGACTCATCCAGAAAGTCATGAGTCATAGAACCTTGGCTGCTTGGATAAAAAATTGGATTAAAGGAAGAAAGCAGAGGGTAGTTGTGGAAGGAAAGTATTCTGCCTGGAGGTCAGTGACTAGTGGAGTGCCGCAGCGATCTGTCCTGGGACCCCTGCTATTTGTGATTTTTATAGATGACCTGGATGTAGAGGCAGAAGGATGGGTGAGTAAGTTTGTGGATGACATGAAGATTGGAGGAGTTGTGGATGGAGCTGCAGGTTGTTGAAGGTTACAAGAAGATATAGACAGGCTGCAGAGTTGGGCAGAAAAATGGCAGATGGAGTTCAATCCGGATAAGTGAGAGGTGATGCATTTTGGAAGGACAAACCAGAAGACTGAGTACAGGATTAATTGTCAGTTACTTAAGAGTGTGGATGAACAAAGGGACCTTGGGGTTCAAATCCATACATCCCTCAAGGTTGCTGCGCAGGTTGATAGGGTAGTTAAGAAGACCTATGGGATGCTAGGCTTCATTAACAGGGGAATTGAGTTCAAGAGTAGAGAGGTCATGTTGCAACTCTACAAATCTCTGGTGAGACTGCACTTAAGAGTATTGTGTTCAATACTGGTCATGTCATTATAGGAAGGATGTGGAAGCTATGGAGAGGGTGCAGAGGGGATTTACCAGGATGTTGCCTGGTTTGGAGAACAAGTCATATGAAGCAAGGTTAGCAGAGCTGGGACTTTTCTCTTTGGAACTTTGAAGAATGAGAGGGGACTTGATAGAGGCCTACAAGATTATGAGAGGCATAGATAAGGTGGATAGTCAGTATCTGTTTCCCAGGGCACCAATAACAAACACCAGAGGGCATATGTACAAAATTAAGGGAGGGAAGTTTAGGGGAGACATCAGGGGTAAGTTTTTTACACAAAGAGTTGTGACTGCCTGGAATGACTTGCCAGGGATGGTAGCGGAAGCTAAAACATTAGGGGTATTTAAGAACCTCTTGGACAGGCACATGGATGAAAGAAAAATAGAGGGTTATTGGGTAGTGTGGGTTTAGTACTTTTTTTAAAGTATTATATGGGTCGGCACAACATGGAGGGCTGGAGGGCTTGTACTGTGCTGTAGCGTTCTATGGTTCCATGGACTGTGGATAGGGCAGTTGGTATATAAGCAGAGGCAGTGTGTAGTGAGACTGTCTGGAAGGTCAGGCAGATGATAGACTAACATTGCAGTCAATGGAATTATTGCAGTGAAACAAGGGAGACAAAATCAAAAAAGGTGATCAATACAGGACCAAAGGTGTTATATTTGAATAACGTAGATGATTTTGTAGCAGAGTTAGAGATTGGCAGGACGTTGTGGGCAACACTGAAAGAAGGTTATAGTTGGGAGCTTAACAATCTGGGATACACATTGTATCGAAAGGACAGGCAGGTTGGCAAAGGGGGTGGCATGGCTCTGTCGGTAAAAAATGAAATCAAGTCCTTTGAAAGAGGTGACACAAGAGAGGAGTTGCTATTCTTATCTCAAGTAAGCTAAATTTTGAAAAAAATATTTGAAATGGGAGATAAAGAAGGCAGATATAGTCTGGTAAGGGGGAATATAGATGGCAATTCAGTTATTCTATTGAATATATACGCACCCCCAGGAAGTGATATTGGTTTCTTTCAGAAAATTACTGATATTATGGTAACGGAAACAGAAGGTCTCCTGATAGGTGGGGGAGACTTAAATTTACAATTATAACCAAACTTAGACTCTTCCAATAGAAAAACCTATGTAACAAAATCTTTACACAAGAAAGTTAATACACTTTTTAAGGATGTTGGTTTAATTGATATATGGAGGGACCTTTTCCCTGACAGAAGGGATTACACTCATTATTCTGCTCCACATTCTCATCTACTCAATGATCCATACTTTAAGGAACAAATTAAAAAAGAAATTGGTCTCTACTTAGAATTTAATGATAATGGAGAGGTTTCAACTCCCATTTTATGGGATACTCTGAAGGCGGTCTTAAGAGGGAAAATTATAGCGATATCTTCATATAAGAAAAAAATAAGGAATAAAACATTCGAGGAATTACAAAATAGACGAAGGAACTAGAGAAAAAACAGAAATTGAATTTGGCACAGGATACATTAGGGGAAATTAAAAGAATTAGGAATGAAATAAATCAGAAAAAACTTAATGTTTCTGAAACAGAGACATTATGAAAGTAGATCGAAATCTATGAAAATACTGGCATGGAAACTGAAAAAAAAGATAGCAGAAAATATAATTCATAGAATTAAGGACCCAAGAATGAAAATGATAAAAAATAAGCTAAGTGAAATTCAAGAAGCTTTTGAAGTGTTTTACAAAACGCTATATTCCAAAGTTCCAGGGGGAAGCATAATCCAAATTGACACCTTCTTGAATTCTCTAGAGTTACCCACTTTAAGCGAAGAACAAAATAGAAGGATGACTGCTGACATAACTGAAGTTGAATTAAAAGCTGCAATTAGTAGGCTTAAATTAAGCAAGTCACCAGGATCAGATGGGTATACGGCAGAGTGGTACAAAGAATTTAAAAATGAGTTAATTCCTGTTTTACTCCCCACACTGAACTGGGCTCTAAAAAAGGCACAAATGCCATCCAGTTGGAAGGAAGCAATAATCTCAGCTATACTGAAAGAAAGCAAGGATAAAATGGAATGCGGGTCATTTAGACCAATATCTGTTCTTAATGTAGATTATAGGCTATTTATCTCCATCATGGCCAAATGATTAGAGGAGTTTCTACCCATACTGATACGTAATGATCAGACAGGTTTTATACGACAACGCCAGACTCAAGACAATATATGAAGGACACTTCACATTATGGATCATATACAAAAAAATAAAATCAAAGCAATAGTGATAAGCATGGATGTTGAAAAAGCATTTGATGCGGTTAATTGGAATTTTCTTTACAGAGTTTTACATAGATTTGGTTTCCAAGACACAATTATTAAAACTATACAGACACTATATGACAATCCTACTGCTAGGATTAAAATCAATGGATATTTATCAAATAGTCTTATTCTAGAAAGGGGCACGAGATAGGGTTGTGCATGGTCACCACTACTCTTCGCTCTATATCTGGAACCATTAGCTCAATACATCAGACAAAATGAAGATATCAGGGGAATTACTATTAAAGGGACAGAGCATAAATTGGCTTGTTATGTGGATGACATTTTCATCTATCTAGAGCAACCAACATACTCTTTACCTAATTTGATGCAATCCTTTGAACAATATGGTCAATTATCAGGTTACAAGATCAACATAGATAAAACCCAATTACTTTCATATTACTATAGCCCACCAAGAGAAATTGAAAGTCAATACCCCTGGGCATGGCACACAGTCTTTCAAATATTTAGGCATCATTATGCCAAAAGATTTGGCAAAATTATCAGAATGTAATTATCAGCCTCTATATAAAAAAATTAAGGAAGATGTGGCAAGATGGAGCCTGATTCCTTTTTTTTAGTCTCAGTTCAAGGATTGAGTCTATTAAAATGAATATACTGCCCAGACTGTTATATCTGATACGGACCCTACCAATAGAGATTAATCAAAATCAATTCAATGAATGGAACAAGATGCTATCAAGGTATATTTGGCAGGGTAAAAGGCCTAGAGTTCATCTCAAAACTTTTCAATTAACAAAGGAAAAGGGGGGATGGAGCTTGCCTTCTCTTAGAGATTATTATTTTGCAGCATAGTTGAGGGCTGTGATATATTGGTGCAACCCATCATATGACGCTCAATGGAAAAACATTGAGGAGCGGGTACTTCCCATCCCCATACAAGCAATTTTGGCTGATAACAACCTGCAAAGGTACATAAATACTATTGATAACCCATGGGTGAAATTGACTCTTAAAATATGGAAAACCACTATAAAAGAATATAATCTAGAGGGAGATGTTGCAATTCTTAAATGGTGTGCATATGACTCTGATTTTACACCAAATAAATTGGATGCTAGATTTAAAGACTGGACAGCTAAAGGAATAACAGTTCTTTGCAACATAATGAAAGAAGGAACACTGTTCAGTTTTGAAATGCTTAAAGAGAAACACTTATTAGAAAAACAAGATTTTTATCGGTATTTACAGATGCGACAAAATGTTAATAAGATGCTTAAAAATGTAACCAAGGCAAATACATGCTTGATAGAGCTCTTTAGAAAAGCATATAATTCAGATAATGGTAGTAGAATCAGTTCAAGCATGTATAAGGGGTTCTCAAATCTTAAAACACATTCGACTTCATACATTAAAACAAAATGGGAGAAGGAAGGAGGGATAATTATATCTGAGGAAGAATGGACAACAATATGGAGGTATCAATGGAAGTGTACCAATTCACAGAAATAGAGGGAGTTTGGATGGAAAAACTTGATATTTTATTACACCTTCTCAGAAATCCGATTATGATAGTGACCTCCCTGTTTGCTGGAGAAATCGTGGAAATCAAAATGCAAATCATTATCATATTTTTTGGGACCGCCCTGTTATCAAAAACTTTTGGAGGGGGATACACAATGCCTTACAAGACATCTTTAAATGTGAAATACCTTTGGAGAGTAAGACCATATATTTTGGATATATACCTCGAGAATGGTTGAAAAGAGATAAATATTTAATGAATATATTGTTGGTGGCTGGTAAAAAGACTCTTACTAGGAAATGGTTATCACAGGAGAGCCCAACTTTAAATACATGGATGGAAAATACAATGGACATTTACAAAATGGAGATGATAACAGCATCTGTTAATCATAAGCTGGAACAATTTGATTCATACTGGGAAAAATGGTTTAAAAGCATTTTTTAATGTAAAAAATTCTGTTGTAAAAAAAAAGATCCTACTTGTACATAGTTCTTTCCTTTTGCTTGTTTTTTCTTTCCACTCTTTTCTATAAGTGTATACCTCAGATAAATACTTTGCGGAGATTTGTGATATGTATGATTATATGATATATATGTACAATGTCTGAAATACATCTTATGGAAATGTTTGTTTGATGATAAACTTCAATAAAAAAATAAATTACAAGAAAGAGGTGACATAGGATCCGAAGATGTAGTATCAATGTGGGTAGGGTCAAGGAACTCTACCCAATGCAAGGTAAAAAGATCCTGATGGATGTTATATATAGGTCTCTAAACAGTAGCCAGGATGTGGGATACAGATTACAAAAGGAGATAGAAAATGCATGTCAAAAGGGCAATGCTAGATTTTCATGGGGAATTTCAATATGCAGGTAGATTTGATTAGAGAGCTTAAGGTAAGAGACCGTGATCACAATATGATAGAATTCACTCTGCAATTTGAGAGGAAGAAGGTAAAGTCAGATATAGCTGTATTACAGTGGGGTAAAGGGAATTACAGAGGCATGAGAGAGGAGCTGACCGAAGTTGATTGGAAGGGTACACTAGCAGCGATGATGGCAGAGCAGTAGTGGCTGGAGATTCTGGGAGCAAATTTCAAGGCACAAGATAGATACATAAGAACATAAGAAATAGGGGCAGGCGTAGACCATCGGGCCCATCAAGCCTGTTCTGCCATTCAATAAGATCATGGCTGATCTGGCCATGGACTCATCTCCACCTTTCTGCCTTTCCCCATAACCCTTAATTCCCCTACTATGCAAAAATCTATCGAATCTTGTCTTAAATATATTTACCGAGGTAACTTCCACTGCTTCATTGGGCAGAGAATTCCACTCTCTGGGAAAAGCAGTTCCTCCTCATCTCCGTCCTAAATCTACTCCCCCAAATCTTGAGGTTAGGTCCCCTAGTTTTAGTCTCACTTATCAGTGGAAACAATTTTCCGGTCTCTATCATATCTATCCCTTTCATAATTTTATATGTTTCTATAAGATTTCCACTCATTCTTCTGAATTCCAGAAAGTACAGTTCCAGGCGATTAAACCACTCCTCATAGTTGAACCCCTTCATCTCTGGAATCAACCCGGTGAACCTCCTCTGCACTGCCTCCAAAGCCAATATGTAACACCCTGGGTCGCCTCAGGCTCGCTCAGCTCGTTCTCGTCTAGGGGGAGCAGCCTTCGGCCCCGCCAAACTGGGTAATCAGCTGGTGTGGATGCTGTGTGATGTCCCCGCCTCGCCCAAAAACAGACAGTACACCATATGCGATTAAATGAGTACAATTTATAAAGGTTACTATAACTAAGTGATTAATAACGATACAGTATATATGAAGAGAAAATTAAAGAAAAGGCGCCAAACTTATCAAAGTCCAAACCACTTCGTGCACAACCGTTGCAGCTCAATTACTGAAGTCTTCTGGCCACCATTCGATCCCCTCCGAACTCCTCGACTCGCAGCTCAGGACCCTCCGAACTCCTCGACTCTCCAAACAGCTCAGGACCCTCCGAGTGGTCAACCAAGCACATCTAGCTTCATCCCCTCCCCTCCTCGGAGAATCTCCCGGCCTCGGACCCCCCTTTGGGGTCCGATCCTCGCCCAGCTTAGAGCATTGCGTCCTCTCTATCGACCCCCTCGCGCTGATCTGCCCAAAAGCCCGTCAACAAAAGCTTACAGACTCAGAAGAAAGAACATTAATCCCCATTTGGTTTACAAAGGAATACCATTCTCATTATCAGTAAATTAGCATTCCTGCTAGTTAACAAAAGGAAACAGTAACAAAGAGGAAAAAACCCCCTTTACAAATATATCCTTCTTCAAGTAAGGAGACCAGAACTGCACACAGTACTCCAGGTGCAGCCTCACCAGTACCCTGTACAGTTGCAGCACACCCTCTCTGCTCTTAAATTCAATCCCTGTAGCAATGAAGGCCAGCATTCCATTTGCCTTCTTGATAGTTTGCTGCATCTGCAAACCAAACTTTGTGATTCATGCACAAGCACTCCCAAATCCCTCTGCATAACAGCATGCTGCAATATTTTACAATTTAAATAATAATCTGCTCTTTCATTTTTCCTTCTAAAGTGGACGATCTCGCATTTACCAACATTGTACTCTATCTGCCAGACCCTTGCCCACTCACTTAACATATCTATATCTTTCTGCAGACTCTCCTTTTTTTTTGCGCAGTTTGCTTTTCCACTCAATTTAGTATCATCAGCAAACTTACATACACTACAGTCGGTCCCCTCTTCCATGATACCTTTTGGAAATCCAAGTAAATAATGTTCGTCTGATCCCCTCTATCCACTGTGCTCGTGACATCCCGAAGAAGCAGAAGCATTCTAAAGGCAGAATGATACAAACGGTCGCTGACAAGGGAAGTCAAAGACAACATGGAAGCAAAAGAGAGGGCGTATAATAGAGCAAAACTTGCGGGAAGTTGGAGGATTAGGAAGCTTTTAAAAACAGAATGCAACTAAAAAAAGCCATAATAAGTGAAAAGATTAAACATGAAGGTAAGCAAGCCAATGATATCAAAGAGGATGCCAAAAGTTTTGTCTGATATATAAAGAATAAAAGAGGGGCGAGTCGGTATTGGATCGCTGAAAGAAGATGCTGGAGGGGTAGCAACAAGGGACATTGGAAATGTCGGGTGAACTGAATAAGTATTTTGCGCTAGTCTTCACAGTGGAGGACACTAGCAGAATGCCGTATGTTTGAGAGTGTCAGGAGGTGGAAGTGAGTGCAGTTGCTATTACTAGGCAGAAGGTGCTTGGGAAGCTGAAAGGTCTGAATGTAGATAAGTTACTTGGACCTGAGGAACTACATTCAAAGTTCTGAAAGAGGTTTTAAAGGAAAGATACTAGCATGGATAGAGCATTGGCTGATTGGCAGGTGGCAAAGAATGAGAATAAAGGGAGCCTTTTCTGATTTGTTGCTAGTGACTAGTGGTGTTCTACAGGAATCACCATTGGGACCCCTTCTTTTTACATAGTATGTCAATGATTTGGATGATGGAATTGATGGCTTTGTGGACAGATTTGCAGAAGATACGAAAATACGTGGAGGGGCAGGTAGTGTTGAGGAAGCAGGGAGTCTACAGAAAGATTTAGACAGATTAGGAGAATGGGAAAAGTAGCAGGTTGAATACAGTGTTCAGAAGTGTATGGTCATTAATTTTGGTAGAAGATATAAAAGTGTCGACTATTTTCTAAACGGAAAGGAAAAAGGGACTTGGAGGACTTCCTAAAAGTTAAGTTGCATGTTAAGTCATTGGTGAGGAAGGAAAATGTAATATTAGCAATCATTTTGAGAGGAAGAAAGGATGTGCTGAAACTGGAGAGGGTTCAAAGGAGGCTCACAAAAATGATCCCAGATAAAAAAGGTAACATAAGAGAGTGTGATAGTTCTGAGCCTGTACTCACTGGAATTTAGAATAATGGATGGTGGTGGTGGGGGGGGGGGGTGGGAATCCCACTGAAAACTATCGAATGTTGAAAGGCCTTGATAGAGTGGATGTAGAGAGAATGTTTCCTATAGTGAAGCAGTCTAGTACCAGAGGTCACAACTTCAGAATACAGAGACATCTACTTAGAATGGGGATGAGCAGGACTTTCTTCAACCGTGGCACGGTGAATCTGTGGAATTTGCTGTCATAGGTGGTTTGGAGGCCAGGTCATTGAGTGCATTCAAAGCGGAAGTTGATAGGTCTTGATAGGTCAGGATGTGAAAGGCTAGGGGAGAAGGCAGGAGAGTGGGGTTGAGAGGGAAATGGATCAGTATTGATGAAATGACAGAGCAGACTTGATGGTCTGAATGGCTTATACCTGCTCCAATGTCTTATGGTCTTATTATTCAATATGCTGTATATTTGTTGAGGATTCAAGAGATAGTATCGGCCAGTGTTTTAAAAAGTCATATCTTTTAAGCTAACGTTCCAATCTTCCCAGGACAATTTGCATCCTAATACTTTACCTTAAGTTTTGGTTTATGTAATTTAGTTTGTTACTCTAACTAATCAGCACAGTTCCCAGCAGGTAATGTAATGCTATTAAAGCAGCAAAAATACAAATGAAATAACTGTGAAACATCATCATGTTATGACTACCCTTCCCACGTGTTACAATTATACAAGACATTGGTGAGAAGGGGGTCATTAAGCTGGAGTAGATGCAGACAAGATTCAACAGGGTTACAGGGTTTGGCTTATAAGGAGAGTGGGCTTTTTTTCCACTGGAGCATAGAAGGCTGAGGGTGACCCTATAGGGGAATACAAGATCATAGTAGCATAGAAAAGGTAGATGACCACTGTCTTCTTCCCAAATTTGCAAAACTAAAACCTGATGGACAACTTTTTCCATACAAAGAGTGGTGGGTAATGTGGAGCAAGCTGTCAAAGAAAGTGGTGGAGGCAGCATTTAAAAGACATTTAATAAGATGCATGGATAAAAAAAGTGTTTGATGGCAGTGAAACTGATTAAAAATTTTGAGGCTGGAGAGCACGACTGGGTTAGATGTGAACTGAGAGGATTTCAATTGCAAGGAAGAATACACTAAAGCTGGGAGAGATGAGGAGTGGCAAGACCGTGTCTCAAGCAGGCACCAGTTTATATCTGGCTGGTGAAGCCAAAATAATATCTTTTGAATGTTCAATGCCCAGTAATCATGAATAAAGCTAGAAAAGCTCATTCCACCTATGTCACAACCTCTTTGGAGAATGTGCTTATTAACCCTTGGGACATTTTTCCAAATAAAGGAGGTTATAGCTTGGTTGACTGATTTGAAAAATAACTTGGGTAAGAAAACTGGCAAGCTCTGGAACAAGTAAAGAAATCTGGGAAGTATAGTCATTTTCACTGAATGAATTCTCCCAGCTATAGAAAGGGTAAACTGCGCCATCTCTCAAAATCAGCCTTCATTTGGCTACCGTGAGGCCTGTAGTTAGTTTCAAAAAGAGATGTAAAAGAGCAAGTAACATGTATTCCTAGATATACAAAACCATCTTCAGATAAAGGAAAAGGCAAAGATTCCTGTCCGATCTGTAGGGCCAAGTTATTAATGGGAAAGCATTTGCTTTTTTGAACGTTCAGATTATAGCCAGAGAAGGCTCCAAATTGACCTAATAATGACACAATAGCAGGACTGCTACCTACAGGGTCGCTAACATAAAGTAAGAGGTCATCAGCATATAGGGATACAGGGTGTTCCATGTCCCCACTCCTAACACCTTGAAATAATGTAGTTGACTTAAATGCAATAGAAAGAGGCTCAATTGCAATTGCAAAAAGAAGAGGGGACAATGGGCAGCCTTGGCGAGTGCCACGTGTTAATGGGAAATAGATTGAAAATAATTTGTCTGTACACACGCTAAAGGCCAGTGATATGATCGCTTAACCCCAGCTACAAATATTCTGCCAAATCCAAATTTCTCCAAAACATTAAACAAGTATACCCACTCCACTTTATCAAACGCTTTCTCCGCATTCAAGGGGATAACAACCTCCAGAGTCAGAGAGTCACTGGGTGAGTAAACCACCTCAGCCAGTCGACAGATATTAAAAAAAGAATGGCGATTTTTAATAAAACCTGTTTGATCATCTGAGATTATCTTGGGAAGGGGGCGTTCTAAATGGCACACAAGCACTTTAGCCAAAATTTTTACATTCACATTCTAAAGTGAGATGGGGCAACATGATCCACATTGAGTCGGGTCCTTGTCATGCGGCGGATGATGCTTTGGGTTTAAATGCAAACCAGTCGGATATTGTTGCATCTACATCACTTTTGGCCTGTAGGAGAATCTTGCTGGTCTGGAAATCTGCCACTCCCTCATCTGCTGCTGCTTGGTTAGAGGATGTAATGTTTTTTCTGAAATTAGAAAAAATTAAATTCACTGTGAGGGGGTCTGTGGAAAAAGTTCTATTCGAAATGGGGACCTTTCTTGTCATATATTGGGAGTCTTAAGGAATTACCTACTAGTTGAGGGCATCTGATTGAACTTGGGAAGTTGCCTCTCTTTTAACACGCATATGATTTACCTTACAGGGTGGCTGATGAATTGTAATATGAGTATGTTCTGGATCATCTGACATGTTGTGGATGTGTGTGGGCCTTCGTCTTGAAGTAGTATGAGGGTATGGCTCTGAAATGTCCGTACTTGTATTTGTGAATTGTTGTATTGCAAATACATTAGCTGCCATCATATGTTCAGGGAGGCAGGGTGAGGGGAGGTTTGTTTTGGGGTAAGATATAAAAGCAAAATGGAGGAAAATGTAATCCATTATGTATTCTGTATTGTGTCATTCCTTCAATAAAAATATATTTTAAAAAAAAGGGTTTGATGGATGTGGGACAAATGGGTATTGGCTAGCATGGTTGAGTTAGGCCGTGCTACATAAATCCATGAATCTGACGAAGGCTACGGGAGTGAACCCAGACAGAAAATCCGGAGTGGAGTCTTTGGGCTAGCTGGACATCATTGAACATCCTTCGGTCAGGTCCTGCAGCCAAGCTGGTTGCAAACGTATTGCTTCGCTTTCCTTGGGACTACACAGGTGAGGCTGAGAGGGCATCTTGACAACTGGGCATCCCACGATCTCCATACCTTCTGCCCAAGCTTGTGCCCTGGAGAGGTCACTTACTCCATTGGCCTTCGAGATTGATGGATCCCACCATCATTACTAATACTAATTAGTAATAGTAATAATAATGCGACTAAAGCCCTCAACTTCCACCAACTCTCCACTCATCGTGGACTCACCTTCGCTACTGAGCAGGTGAGAAGGGCTCCGGGGAAACTCAGACATGGCAAATCATCAGGACCGGATGGCATGAACCCCAAGGTCCTGAAGGAGTGAGCTGAGCAGCTGTGTGGAGTTCTCCAGTGCATTTTCAATCTGAGGCTGAGACTGGAAAGGGTCCTGATTGTGTGGAAAACCTCATGTGTGGTCTCAGTACACAAGAAGGGCCAACTGAAAGTCTTGAATGACTACCGTCCAGTGGCCTTGACCTCACACATCATGAAGACCCTAGAGTGGCTAGTTCTAACTCATCTCCAACCCCTGATCAGATCAGCTCTCGATCCCCTGTGGTTTGCCTACCAGGAGCACATTGGAGTCGACAATACTGTCATCTTCCTGCTTTTCTAGCCTACTCCAATTCGGATAAGCAGGGCAGTACTGTGAGAATCATGACTTCCAATTTCTCATGTGCCTCAATACCATACAGCCTTCACTGCTGGGGCAAAAACTCTGCTTGATGCAGGTTGGCACTTCCATTGTATCCTGGATAATGGACTACCTGACTGGCAGACCACAGTTTGTGCAGCTTCAGAGCTGTGTGTCAAACATGGCTATAAGTAGCACTGGGGCCCTACAAGGGACTGTATTGGCTCCCTTCCTGTTCACCCTGTATACCTCGGACTTTAGATACAACACTGAATCATGTCATCTGCAGAAATTCTCTGATAACCCAGCAATGGTATTGGCAAGTGTAACAGCAATGGCCTGCTGCTCCTTAAGACATGCGCTACGCATGACCTTGTCATCACCAACACCCTATTCTGCCTCCCTACCCGTAACAAGACATCTTGGATGCATCCACACTCTAGACACTGGCATCTGTTTGACCATGTCATCACCAGCAAGAGGGACTGGCAAGACGTGAGAGTGACAAAGGCCACGTGTGGTGCCGACTGCTGGACGGATCATCGACTCATGGTGTCCAAGTTTAAACTTCGCATTCTGCCTGTGAGAAGACCCCAAGGTCAGAAGACTGCAAGGAGGCTCAATGTCTCCAAGCTGAAGAGCAGCGTAGTTGCAGAAGAATTTCGTGAAGACCTAGATAGCAGGCTGCTTGACACACCCCAGGATGACCACACCAGCATTGAAGAGCAGTAGACGGCTTTCAGAGATGCAGTCTACTCTACCGCTCTCAAACATCTCCGACCAGCAATCCGTAGACATCAAGACTGGTTCGATGAGAACGACGAGGAGATACAGGCACTGTTGTCAGAGAAACACCAACAGTTCAGAGCACACCAGAACGATCCCACATCACAAGCAAAGATAAATGCCTTTGCCAGTGCAAGACAGAAAGTGCAGAAGAAACTCCATGAGATGCAGGATGTCTAGTTTAGCAATAAGGCCGATGAGATCCAGGGGTATGCAGACAGTCACGACACCAAGTGTTTCTACGACGCTTTGAAGGCTATGTATGGACCTCAGTCCTCTAGCTCCTCCCCCCTCCTCAGTGCAGATGGGACTCGGCTGCTGACAGAGAAAAAGCAGATTTTGGAGAGATGGGCTGAACACTTCAACCAGGTCCTCAACCGCTCTGTCGAAATCAGTGATGAGGCCATTGCTCGCCTACCTCAGGTGGAGATCAACTGGGACCTTGACAACCTCCCCACAGAGGAAAAAGTCAGAAAAGCCATCAGGCAACTTTCTTGTGGCAAAGCACCAGGATCAGATGCAATCCCTGCTGAAGTCTACAAAGCAGGAGGCCCATTCATGATGTAGAAGCTGACTGAGCTCTTCCAGTCTATGTGGAACGAAGGAAAGGTCCCGCAACAGTTGAAAGTTGCCAGTATAGTCCACATCTACAAGAGGAAAGGTAACCGCCAGTCTTGTGACAATCACCGAGGCATCTCCCTCCTGTCCATAGCTGGGAAGATCTTGGCTCACGTCCTGCTTAATCGCCTTCTCCAACACCTTGAGCAAGGTCTCCTCCCAGAAAGCCAGTGTGGCTTCCATGCAGAGCGTGGAACTGTCTACATGATACTTGCTGCACGCCAACTCCAGGAAAAATGTCAAGAGCAGCACAGCGACCTCTTTATGACCTTCGTCAATCTGACCAAGGCATTTGATACGGTCAGCAGAGATGGCTTATGGAAGATAATGGAGAAGTTTGGCTGCCCTAGCAGGTTCATCACGATTGTTCGGCAGTTCCACGATGGCATGATGGTGAAAGTTTTAGATGATGGTGACGAGTCAGAAGCCTTCCCAGTGATGAATGGTGTGAAGCAAGGATGTGTTCTTGCCCCTACACGCTTTAGCATGGTCTTCTCTGCTATGCTGACTGATGCCGTCCGCGATTGTCAGGGTGGTATACATGTCAGATACAGGACTGGCGGTGGGCTATTCAACCTCCGGTGTCTACAGGCTATTACAAAGGTAAAGGAGACCCTTGTCAGGGACCTCTTATTCGCTGATGATTGCGCCCTCAACGCCAGCACAGAGCAGAAGATGCAGTGAGAAATGGACTGCCTCTCACGAGCCAGTGACAACTTCGGACTTACAATCAGCACCAAAAAGACCGAAGTTATGTACCAGCCCGCACCCAGAAAGCCCTACCAGGAACCACACATCACAGTAAAGAGGCAGAAGCTACTGGCAGTTGACAGCTTTACTTATCTGGGCAGTACTCTATCATGAGCGGTGAACATAGATGCAGAGATCAGCAACAGAATTGCCAAAGCCAGTGCTGCCTTTGGGAGACTCCATGAGAGTGTATGGGAGCAGAGAGGACTCAACCTTACCACCAAGCTGAAGGTCTACCGAGCAGTGGCTCTCACCACCCTCCTCTATGCCAGCGAGACCTGAACTGTCTACAGCAGACACGCTAAACAGCTCAACCACTTCCACTTGAGCTGCCTCCGCAGACTTCTCCACATATGATGGCAGGACAAAGTTCCAGACACGGAGGTCCTGAAGCCGGCTAGCACCCACAGCGTCTACACCCTCCTACAGAAAGCCTAAGCCAGATGCAAGGCTCGAGCTACCTCCACTTCCACTGCAGCACCTACCCTCATGTGTCCCACATGTAGGTGAGCTTTCAGGGCCCGGATTGGCCTCACCAGTCACCTCCGGACCCACAGTCACAAACCCTCCACCTGACAGGTCGTGGTCGTCTTCGACTCCGGAGGACAAACAACAAACAACAACATACCTCAGACTTTAGATACAACACTGAATCATGTCATCTGCAGAAATTCTCTGATAACCCAGCAATAGTTGGGTGTATAAAGGGAGGATGGGAGGATGAATACAGGGCCCTGGTGGAAGACTTTGTCAAATGTTGCAAGCTGAATCATCTGCGCTCAACATCAGTAAGACAAAACAGATGGTGGTGGACTTTAGGAAGACTAAGCCAGCACTGCTCCATGTTACTACTGATGGTGAGGACGTGGATGTGGTGAGGACCTACAAGTACTTGGAGGTGCACCTGGATGACAGACTTGAGTGAAGCATCAACATAGAGGCTGTGTAGAAGAAGGGCCAGGGTCACCTCTACTTCCTGAGGAGACTGAGTTCTTTTGGAGTATGCAGGCCTCTCCTTCACATGATCTACAAGTCTGTTGTCACCAGAACACTCTTCTATGCGGTGGTGTGCTGGGGCAATGGCATCAATACTGTTGATGCCAACAGGCTCAATAAACTGATTAGAAAGGCTTGCTCTGTTATAGGAGTCAAACTGGACACACTGGAGCCTGTAGTAGAACAAAGGACCCTACGGAAAATCTTGGCAATTCTGGACAATGTTTCTCATCCTCTGCTTGCCACCTTGGTTGAACAGAGCAGCACTTTTAGTAAAAGACTAAGACAGCTGTGCTGTTCCAAAGGGTGTCAATGAGGTCATTCTTACCCTCGGCCATTAGGCTCTATAATGTCAGCCTATCACCGGGGAAGTGATGGTCCCCTCTTGTTAGTCTGTTTGAAGTAACTTATTTTTTATTCTTTCTTACTTCTATTCTAATATTTGTATACCTGTGCACTTGTGACACTGTAATTTCCTTTGGAATCACTGAAGTATCTACCTAGTTAATGCCTCCATGATCTCTTCAGCCAACTCTTTTGGACCCCAGGGTATATACCTTCTGGTCCAGGAGACCTTTTGGTTTCCCAACAACCTTCTCTCTAGTTATTAACCCTTGATACATGTAACTTCCATCATACTGCTAGTTTCTTCCACTGATGCAAAATACTTACTCAATTCATCTGCCATTTCATTGTCCCCCATTACTACCTCTCCAGTGATCCAATATCCACTCTCACCTCTCTTTTACACTTCACGTATCTGAAGAAACTTTAGGTATCCTCTTTAATATTATTGGCTTGTTTACTTTTGTATTCCATCTTTACTTTCTATACATCCTGTGTTGATGTTACTGCTGTATAGCTGAGTTTATCCTCCATGGAATTAGGAAGCTCTAATAGAGACTTACAAAATATAGGGGGCATAGATAGGACACATACTCAGAATTTTTTTTTCGAGCAGTGGATTTCAGAAGTAGTTGACACAGGTTTAACATAAAAAGGGAGAAATTTTAAAGAGTTAAACACACAAAATGCTGGAGGAACTCAGCAAGTCAGGCAGCATCTATGGAGAGGAATGAACAGTCGATGTATCGGGCATGGAGCCTTCATCAGGACTGAAAAGGAAGGGGCAGATGCTGGAGTAAAAAGGTGGGGCAGGTGACAGGCGAGACCGGGTGAGGGGGAAGTGGGTGGGTAGGGGAGGGGGATTGAAGTAAGAAGCTGAGAGGTAATAGGTGGGAGAGATAAAGAGCTGAACAAGAAGCAATCTTAGAGGAGAAAACAGTGGACTATGGAAGAAAGGGAAGTTGGAGATTATGGGCAGGCAAGGAGAGGAGAAAGGGTGAGAGGGTAACTGGAATAGAGAATGAAAAAAGGGGAGTAATTACCAGAGTTAGAGAAGTCCATGTTTATGCCATTAGATTGGAGGCTACCCATACGGAATGAAATGCTCCTACTGCTACCTGAGTTTGGCCACATTGTGGCAGTGGAGGAGGCCATGGACCAACATGTTAGAATAGCAATGGTAAGTCAAATCAAAACAGGTAACCATCAGGAAATTCTGCCTTTAGTGCCGGGCAGAGTGAAGCAGATTTTCCAGATCACTTAATATTATTCCTGTTCATACTCAAACATATTCACTTTTTTTCAGATATGGAATTTCCCAGAGAAATGGGGGGGGGGGGTGTTGGGAAATGGCACCCCATTGAACTGACCAAGAACAGCAGTTATTGGGAAAGGAGCACAGGAACCGGGAACCTCAGTGACTGGGACAGGAATGTGTGAATCAGGACCCAGGTGAATTAGAAAGTAACACAAGAAACGATGTCCCAAAGAGTTGGAGTGGTATGTGGAAAACCGGCATGCATCATTAAGGACCCTACCACCAAGGACATGCTCTCTTCTCTGATTGCTACCATCAAGGAGGTACACTTCAGGAACAGCTTCTACCCCTCCACCGCCAGATTTCTGAACAGACAATGAAGTAAACCTTGAACACTACCTCACTACTTTTGCTCCCCTTTTGCACTATTTATTTATTTTATATATATGTATCTTATAGTAATTTATAGTATTCTTATGTATGCATGGTAATGCTAACACAAAACAACAAATTTTACGACTTATGCCAGTGATACCTGATTCTGATTGTGAGTACCAGGATCTGGTTTGTTACAAAGGAGCACAGAAAACATTACCTGGTGAGCCAAGTGCTGAACCATTGGGATTGCCAAATAATATCTGATAGTCAGAGATTCACTGGAGCTACTACTAAGGAGGCTTTAGAATAGCCCCACCAACCCTTCCCCCCCTCATTTGTTACCTCCCATTTCCATGAAAACTGTTTTAATTCCCTTCCTTCAGCGCCAAGATACTTTCTCCAATATAGGAAAATGTATCAAAGATCTATGCAGTCTGAAATTACCAGAAAAGAGCACAATATGGAATACTGTGAGCAACAAGGCTGTGATGGCTGATGATTATTGAATTCTGAGTTGAATCTGGAGGGCTGTAATGGGTCCTGCTGGGAGATGAGGTACTTATCTTGAGCTTCAGGGAGAGAGTGTATGAGAACAAAGAAAGACAATGAGTGGGATGAAGTGTTATAGAGATTAGCTTCATTTGTCACATGTACATCGAAACATACAGTGGAATGCGTCGTTTGTGTCGTTGACCAACACAGTCCGAGGGAGTAGCCCACAAGTGTCACCTACTTCTGGCAGAATATAGCATGACCTCAGCAGCCTGTTCCACACACTCACCACTCTGCATAAAAAACTTACTTCTAACATCTCCTCTGTACCTACTTCCAAGCATCTTAAAACTATGCCCTCTCGTACTAGCCATTTCAGCCCTGGGGAAAAGCCTCTGACTATCCACATGATCAATACTGTTCATTATCTTGAACACCTCTATCAGGTCACCTCTCATCCTCCATCGCTCCAAGGAGAAAAGGGCGAGTTCACTCAGCCTATTCTCATAAGGCATGCTCCCCAATCCAGGCAATATCGTTGTACATGTTGTATCTGCCTGTGCTTTCCTCAGTAGAGAAGACACAAATAAAATCATATTGGCTAGATGCAGTCCATTAAATTGGAAGAATTTTGAGTAAAACGTTGCTTCATTGGAAAGTGCTTTGTTCTCTCACAATGGGAAAGGGGAGTGGAATATTTCATAGGCAGCTACCGACAGAAGAAGAGCGGTATTGGTGGATTTGTAAGGGTGAATTAGAACAAGTCAAAGGGAGAAGCCCCTTTGGAATACCAAGAGAGAAATGGAGGGGTAAATGTGTCTGGTGGTTGAAGTGCCAGAAATGAAAGAGGATGATTTGAGGGGTGGAAGAGGAGGATGATAGTTTAAAAAGTAGGAACTCTTTTGGGACTCTTCGCTGTGCCACAAGCTCTTGAGCTCAGAAATAGTAAGACAAATTATATGAATATTTGTCTTCAGAAATGTGTAAGATGGAGGGCTTTAAAATCCTGGGGAACTAGTACCATTTCTGGGGAAGGTTAGATATGTGTTAGCCAAAAGGTTTGTCCCACAACATGTATAGTATCTATGGGTGGGGTTGGTTTGCTAGTGCCATTTGGGAATGCTACAGAGTATAGAAACATAAGCACTCTACATCAAATACAGTCATAGAAAACAGAACAGTACAGCCCAGGAACAGGTCTGTCAGCCCACAAGTCTGGGATAGCCATGATGCCAATATACACTGCACATTTGCATAAACATGGTCTATGTTCCTCCATTCCCCATCTGTTCACAGGTCTATCGAAAAGCCTCTTAAACAATACAATGATATCTGTTTTCACAGTATAATCTAGATACCTATCCCTCTCTGTGTAAGAAAAACAAATTGCCTTTAAACTCTCCAACTCTCACTTTAAAGCTATGCCCATCTGTAAGTGGAGGGGGAAATGAGAAGATAAAATTAAAGGCTTCTGAATACAGATGAGTTGATGACAATAAACAGTTATGACTTGCTGGCTGTTAGAGTGACATAGATGCTGGTAACTGAGATTCCGGAACCCTGACATTTCGGATGGTTTTACCAAAAGGAAAATGAAGGTAAGCAACTCCGCTAATAATGAATGTGATCACATCTTGATGAAAAACATAATGAAGCATAAGTTCAAGATGTAGAATCAATTTGGAAAGAGCAAGAAGTCACCAGAATGTAAGCCCCGAATCATAGCTGTAGTGTAGGACTGACATATAATGGGACACATTAGAAAGGTATCCCAATCTTTTTCTTCTTAAGCCCCATCACCCCTGCTGGAGCACAGGTCACTGACCTGATCAAGGGTTTTGGCCTGAAAAGTGATCAGCTTATTCATTTCCATAACTGCTGCTTGACCTACTGAGTTCCACATTCAAACTAAGGTTGTTCTTCTCACACCAGTCGCTCCACTTCCTCTCTGTACTCCGAATCACCATTATCAATGAAGGTTGATTTTGTGATTGGACGATGCTGGGACTCTACAGTACAATAACATTTGTAGCAGGTTTGCAGAAAACATGAAAATGTGAAAAGAGATTTCCATTAGTAGAAGAGCCCATGATCTGAGGGCACAGCCTCAGAATAAAAGGACTTCAAAACTGAGAGGAGGAGGAATTTCAGAGGGGGGTGAATCTGTGTCCTGTGGAGGCCAAGTCATTTGGATGTAAATAAGGCAGAGATTTATAGGTTATTAATTGGTGAAAGGGCTAAAGGTTTTGGGAGAAGGCAGGGGAATGGTGTAGGAGTGAGATTTTTCAATCATTGAGCACTCTTTCAAGGCAGATGGGACCTGTACAGAAAGGACAGTTTGCACCTGAGCTGGAGGGGGCTAATATTCTAGTGGGAAGGTTTGTTAATGCTGCATCAGTGGGGTTTAAGCTGGAATTGCTGGGGGATGGGAGCCAGAGTGCCAGAACAGTTACTGGAGAGGTTGTGGAAGCAGATGTTGGTAAGATCTCAAAGTCGGGAACCAAATGGTTGAGCATTGTGCAACTAGTATCTTGAGCTGCATATACTTCAATGCAAGAAGTATCGTAGGGAAGTCAGGGCAAGCATCAACTCCTGTTTTTATGACTCTGTAGCCATTTGTTGCAGGAGGGGTAGAGCTGACAGCTCAATATTTCTGGGTTCCATTGTTTTAGATGTAACAGAGTGGGAGGGATTAAAGGAGGAAGTTTGCCATTAGTAGTCAGGGAAAATGAGAAAAAGGAAAGGTACGGCCATGCTAATGGGGCTATATTACACACCACCCAACAGTCCTTGGGATTTAGAGGAAACAATTTGTAAAGTGATCACAGAATGCTGCAAGAAACACAAGGTTATGAACTGTAACATATTGACTGGGGAAAAAAGGTCTAGCTGCATTAGTTTGTCAAATATGTTCAGCAAAATTTCCTTCATCAGTACATATAAGTTCCAACAAGAGGGCATGCATTTCTGGATCTGCTAGTGGGGAATGAGACAGGGCAGGTGAAAGAAGTTTGTGCAGAGGAACATTATGATTCCAGCAGCCACAATGCCATTAGCTTCAAAGTAAATATGAAAAGAGATAGGTCTGGCCGGGGGGTTGAGATTCTAAACTGGAGAAAGGCCAATTTTGATGGTATCAGAAATGATCTGGCAAGTGTGGATCGGGACAGGCTATTTTCTGACAAAGGAGTACTTGGAAAGTGGGAGGCCTTCAAAAATGAAATTTTTAAAGCTTGTATGTGCCTGTTAGAATAAATGATAAAGATAATGAGTGTTGAGAACCCTGGTTTTCAAAAGATATTGCGGGCCTGGTTAAGAGAAAAAAGGAGGCGCATTGCAGGTATAGGCAAGTAGGAACAAATGAGGTGCGTATGGAGTATAAGAAATGCAAGAGAGCACTTAAGAAAGAAATCAGGAGGGCATGAAGTTGCTCTAGCAGACAAGGTGAATGAAAATCCTGAAGGATTCTACAAGTATGTTAAGAGCAAAAGGTTCAAAACTGGGCCCCTGGAAGACCAGAATATTAATCCATGCATGGAGCCAAAACAGATGGAGGAGATCTTAAATGCATTCCTTGCATCTGATTTTCTTGGGAGATGGACAGAGTCTATAGAAATGTAGCAAAGTGGGATCAACTTCATGGACCCTATACAGATTACAGAGGAGGTGGTGTTGTTACCCTGAGGCAAATCAGAACTGATAAATCCCCAGGGTCTAACAAAGTGTTCCCTTGGACCCTACCAGAGGCAAGTGCAGAAATTACCAAGGCCCTAGCAGAGATATTTAAAACATCCTTAGCAACAAGAGAGGGACCAGAAGAATGGAGAATAGCCAAGGTTGTTCCACTGTTTAAAAAAGGCTTTAAACAGAAATCAAGAAATTATAGAACGGTGAATCTGTCATCAGTTGTAGGAAAGTTATTCTAAGGTTGTCTAAGGGACCACATATATAAGTATTTGGATAGACATAGACGGATTAAGGATAGTCAGCATGGCTTCATGCTTGGTAGGTCATGTCTAGCCAATGCTATACAGTTTTTCAAGGAAGTTGCCAGGAAAGTGGGTGAAGGCAAGGCAGTGGATGTTATCTACATGGACTTCAGTAAGGCATTTGACAAGGTCCTGCATAGGAGGCTGGTCAAAAGGTTCAATTGCTCAGCATTTAGGATGAGGTAGTATATTGGATTGAACATTGGCTTTGTGGGAGAAGCCAGCGAGTTGTAGAGGATTGCCTCATTGACTGGAGGCCTGTGACTAGTGTTGTGCCACAGGAATCAGTGCTGGGTTCTTTGTTGTTTGTCACCTATATCAGTGACCCAGACGATAATGTGGTTAACTGCATCAGCAAATTTGCTGATGACACCAAGATTGGAGGTGTAGTGGTGTTATGATCCGAGCCCCCTCCTTTGTGAGAATCGCAAGAGCACCCGTTTGGGGGGGGGGGGGGTCAGTAGACCCAGGAAGTGGGAGAGAGAGAGACGTGCAGAGTACTGCGTTCCAGCGGGATGCAAAATAAGGCGACAGTGACTATTGTCTCATGGAGACCACGTGTAAAGCCCTCGGGCAAAGTGGGCTGGTTGAGAGAGAGATTGCATCATCCCAACCTGATTGACACCTGCGACCCCGTGAGGAAGTATAAAGGAGGGTCTAAGGGGGACAGCCCCCTCAGACGCACCAAGAAGACACGAGAGTGATCCCGCCGTAGCGGGAAGCCATTTTGAAGGAAGCCACGTGCGTTAGATTCCAGGATTGGAATTTGTGGCTGGAATCGCAGAAAACCGCTTTTGACTAACATCGGGAAGGGGAACCAACGCTACCCCCGATTCAACGGAAGCTTCATCAAGACCCGGCAAGTCTTTCCTCTTCTCCCCAATCTCTCTCTCTCTGTCGCCCCAAGTGAAACCCAGCGATTCCCAAAAGGCTGAAGCCTGCAGACTTCTGAGTGATTTTTATATTTCCAACGGACAATATATTATCCCATAGACAACAGTAGAGCTCATTTCTTAATGATGATTATTACTATACCCACACTTTAGATTGAGTATTGACGACGTGCATTATCTGAGTGTTTGTATTAACCTTACTTTTGTGCCCCTTTATAAATAAAAATGTTTGAAAATAGTGACATCAGACTTCAACGGACCTCTCTATCTTTGCTGGTAAGTTATCCAGTTATGGGATACGTAACAGTGGACAGTGAGGAAAGCTATCATGATTTTCAGAGGGATCTGCATCAAGTGGAAAAATGAGCTGAAAAATGCAGATGGAATTTAATGCAGACAAGTGCAAGGTTTTGCACTTTGGAATGACCAAACTGGGTAGGTCATACACAGGGTAGGCTACTAAGGAGTGTCGGAGAACAAAGGGATCTGGGAATACAGGTCCATAATTTGTTGAAAGTGTGGTCACAGGTAGATAGGATTGTAAAAAATGCTTTTGGCACGTTGGCCTTCATAAATCAATACACTGAATACAGAAGATGGGATGTTATGGTGAAGTTGTACAAGATGTTGGTGAGGTCAGAATTAGAGTATTATATGCAGCTTTGGTCACCTTCCTGCAGGAAAGGTGTAAACAAGGTTGAAAGCTTGCAGAGAAAATTTATAAGAATGTTGCCAGGTCTGGTGGAACTAAGTTATAAGGAAAGATTGAATAGATTAGGACTGTATTCTTTACAACATAGAAGACTGAGAGGAGATTTGACAGTGGCATACAAAATTATGAGGGGTATAGATAAGGGAAATGCAAACAGACTTTCTTCCACCGAAGCTGGGTGGGACTACAACCAGAGGTCATGCTGAAGGGTGAAAGGTGAGAAGTTTAAGGGGAAGATGAGGGAAAACTTCTTCACTCAGAGGGTTGTGAGTGTGGAATTAGCTACCAGCACAAATGGTGCATGTGAAGTTGATTTCAACATTTAAGAGAAGTTTGGATATGTACATGGATAGTAGGGCTATGGAGGTCTACAGTCCAGGTGCAGGTCATTGGAAATAGGCATGGACTAGATGGGCTAAAGGACCTAATACTGTGCTATACTTCTCTATGACTCCATGAAATCAAACTTCAGACAGGTGAACGATGAGAGGCCAATGAGGAGAACATTGATGTAGTAATGTCTGGATGTTAAAAAAGACATGACTGAATGTTTCATTATCAGTTGAGCTAGGGCAAAAGACAAAATAGGAGACCACAGATACAGAAATAGACAAAGTTGGCAATGGAGAGAACTTTATGTCAGATTCACAGTTCAGGTTTAAACACAATGCGAGGGCAAACAAACTGGTGCAGATTCAGAAAACAGTCAAAGTGAAGACTTGCATTTGTAGAGTATATGATAAGGATACAAGGATAATAGTTTTAACCTTCCCCAATATTTTGTTGGAAGTTATTTCTGCTCAGCCAGTAATGTAGAGACACAATACATTTCTCAACATATTTTGCAATTATGGAAATTAGCTTCTCTTCAGATTTTACTGTGGTTACGAATCAGAATTATCACAAATTAAATCTGTAGTTAATTCTCTTGATAGGAACATACCTAAATATCAGTACTACAGTAGAATTATCAGTCATTCTTGCCCCATTTTACCTAAAAATAACACGACTAGGTTCCCAAATCTTTCAACTTGTTGCAATTATCACAAAGTGATTGTCAAATGGAATTCCTTCATTAAAAAACCTGCATTGCATCCAATTACACTTAATAATGTAAAAAGCTTTAAGTTCCTCGGGGTGAATATCACAAATGATCTGACTTGGTCTAACCAAGCAGAGTCCACTGCCAAGAAGGCCCACCAGTACCCTTACTTCCTAAGAAAGCTGAAGAAATTTGGTCTGTTCCCTAAAACCCTCACTAATTGTTAAAGGTGCACCGTAGAAGACATTCTTCTAAGGTGCATCACAACCTGGTATGGAAGTTGTCCTGTCCAAGACCGGAAGAAGCTGCAGAAGATCGTGAACATAGCCCAGCACAACACACAAACCAATCTTCCATGCTTGGACTCACTTTACACCGCACACTGTCGGAACAGTGCTGCAAGGATAATCAAGGACACGACCCACCCAGCCAACACACATTTTGTCCCTCTTCTCTCTGGGAAAAGGTTCAGGAGGCTGAAGATTCATACGGCCAGATTTGGGAACAGCTTCTTTCTAACTGTGATAAGACTGCTGAACAGATCCTGACCCGGATCTGGGCCGTACCTTCCAAATATCCGGACCTGACATGCACTACCTTACTTTCCCTTTTCTATTTTCTAATTATGATTTATAATTTAAAGTTTTATTATATTTACTTTGATCTCTCTAGTATCAGTTGTTTGGTGACAATAAAAGTAAAAGTAAAGTAATGCTTCCAAATATTAAATATTGCTTTAAAATTTACACTTTACACACATTCAGTGGCCATTTTATTAGGTATCTCCTGTATCTAAGAAAATGGCCATTGAGTGTATGGTCCTGGTCTTCTGCTGTTGTAGGCCATCCACTTCAAGGTTCGACATGTTGCACATTCAGAGGGTCTCTTGTGTACACACCACTGTTGTAACATGCAGTTACAGTCGCTGTCCTGTCAGCTTGAAAAGTCTGGTCATTCTCCTCCGACTTCTCTCATTAACATGGTGATTTTGCCCAAAGACGTGCCTTTCATTAGATGTATTTTGTTTTATGCACCATTCTCTGTAAACTCTAGAGACTGCTGTACATGAAAATCCCCAGAGATTGCCAGTTTCTGAGATACTCAAACCACCTCGTCTGGCATCAGCAATCATTCTGCAGTCAAAGTAACTTAGATCACATTTCTTCCCATTCCGATGTTTGGTCTGTACAACAAACGAACCACTTGACCATCTCTGTATGATTTTATGCATTGAATTGCTGCCACATGATTAACTAATTAGATATTTGCATAATGAGCTGATGTATATGTGTACCTAATAACATAGCCCCTGAGTATATGCACATATACCTCAAATTTTCTGGAATTTTGATTTATATAATACTTTACTAATAACATTTTTTCCTAACCCTGCATGGTAGAAAGATTGTCCATACTGAAACATTTTGTGGCAGACTTCACCTAATGTCACATCTACCCAATTAGTTAACATTCCTACAGATTTGCACGGTGAAGTGGTCAACTTGGCTATGGCAGTAATTTGCTCTTCAGGGGACTTGAGAATTAAAATTACATTTTATAAAAGCAGTAAAGTGCATCAATTATTTATCCAAGCGATCATGTGGGAATTGCGAAACAAATACTTTAAAGGATAAATCATTCATTACTTAAAACTGCTTGGACCATTCCCTTAGCAATTTTATAATAGTATCTAGCGCATAGCTGTTAGAACACTGGAAGTAATTCGAAGATGTGCTGCTTGGAGGTTAATGGTTGGGTTGAGTTGTTCTCACAATGTCACCCTGCGAGGAGACATCATCAGTGTGCTGTTGATTGTGGTGTGTCCTCTGAATGCTTGGCCTTTATATATTACTCAATCGGCTGATTGGAAGTCAGTTTGGAACTCAATTCTGATGTGGGCAGGAAATCTAGTCGCTGATTGGCTGTGTGGCGAACTTTGTGTGTTGTGTCCCACCTAAACAGCTCACTCTTCCACAAAACAAAACTGCATTTAAAGTCATGTGCATGGAGGCAAAGAAAGCATTTCATCCATTTGCCTGTATGTAATTTGATTTTTGTGGGCACATTCGTCTCAATTGCCTGAAAAGATGATTATCAGATGTTCAGCTGCATATTTCCTTTAAGGCCAGGAAAATTCATCTGTGCTGTTTGGTGTCAACATTTTGTGGCTCAGGACTAACCCATCATTAATATTTATAATCATGGCCAACTACAGTGGTTTTCTTCATTAACCAATGGCATCAAATAATCCTGCCTTTGCTGTTAACCTGTTAATTGAAGTGGACTGCAAGTCCAAATGAGAAGTAACAATTAAAGGAAATTCACTAAACTGAAAACAATCATAATCTTGAAATATGATTTAGACGACGTTTATTTTGTTCCATTCTGGCAATTAGGACACTCTTGTCATTTGAAGTCACAATAGTATGGCTAGCAACCTTTGTGAAATTAATTGCCTATAAAAATCCTTTACTGTAACTGACATATCTATTTCTGTGAAAAATCAAAAATCTTCAGATAATGGGAATCTGAAAGCAGAACAGAAAATGCTGGAACCACTCTGCAGATTGGGTAACATTGAAGGATAGAGAATTGGACTTATTGTTTCAGGTGTGCTGGGGAAGAACGATTAGTTTCCTCTGGTCAAGAAGGTGCCAAGCTGCAATGTCCTCCAACACCGTTTTGGTTTCTAGGAATGGTTTTGGGGACCACGTGGGGAATTAGGGGTCAGTTTTAAAGTTCAAAGTAAATTTTATTATCAAAGCACATATACTGTGTACAATGTGCTGCGTATGTTAATCAAAGTGGCTTCTTTGTTTGTTAAGAGTAGGAATGCTTCTTTGTTATGATAAGTGCTTTCTCTCGCAGTTTGTTTAGCTTTACAATTGCTGATAACAGGGATTGTATTCATTTGTTAACCAATGGGGGTATGTTACTTTGTCTTGTGTGTCTGGGAGCTGGGTTTCATGGTCTTTTCGGGGAGTTGGGAAGAAGACGCCGAAGAAGGTGGACGTGTGCTGCACTGCTCGGTTGACCACCAGGGTGGTCCCAGGTGCAAGGACATGGAGGTCGGAGGAAAGTAACGAGGGGTCGAATGGTTCAATGGTTGACCTCCAATGATGTGCACTAAATTGACTGAACTCTGATAAGTTTGGCGCCTTTTACTTTATTTTCTTTTCCTTCATATGTACTGTATTGTTAGTACTCATTTAGTTTTAGTAAAATCTTTAAAGTATATTCCATAACAGTATCTGGTGTGAGTTTGATATTGTGTGTGCAACGTGGCATAAAATTGATTCCCACAGCACCTGCATATATGGGAGGCGGGGAGGGTGAGTGGCTGGCCTTATTTCCCCTAGACACATACCAGCCTGTTGGACAGTAGTTACAACTGTATGCCATCACATACTACCTGCGGATTCATCTTCTTGCAGGCATTCACAGTAGAACAGTGAAATACAATGGAATTAATGAAAAGCTAAACACAAAGACTGACAAATAACCAATATGCAAAAGATACTATACAAATAAATAAAACACTGAGAACATGAGTTGCAGAGGCCTTGAAAGTGAGACCATAGGTTGTGGACGGAGTTCAGAGTTGAGGTGAGTGAAGTTACTCATGCTGGTTCAGGAGCTTAGAAGTAGGATAATAGCTGTTCCTCACCTGGCGGTATGGGACCCAAGGCTCCTTTACTTTCGAATTTCACCCAAGCATGCCGATCACTGGTTTGACCTTCGGGCCTCTTTCATAGTGAGAGGTATGCAGATTCTGTATTTCTTTCACAAGCAAAGACTGACAAACAACCAACGTCCAAATGAAACAAACTGTGCAAATACAAAATAAACACCAGAACAATTAAGAAACTATCACTACAAAAGAAAATATTAACCAATAGAAGAGCATGACCCTCAATGGAAGACATTCCCACCAGATATCGACAGGGAAGTGTCAAACGCCTGGCTCAGAGTTGAAGACCTCTTCACAGAAACAGAGCAGTTTCTTCTGGCAATACAGGACCAGGTGGTTAAGGCACAAAAAAAATCAAAAATACATAATAAAAGACCAACAAATTCAAAACAATAAATGCAGAAAATGCCAAAACAGAAACAGTCCAACTAATTAAAGGATACTGCAGCAGTTTAATTCAATCTTTTTACTTACACAGAGACAATCAAGTGACAAACATCATTCACCAAAATCTTGTTTTAAAGTACAAACTCATAAAAGTCACCATACCTTACTCTAAATACAAGCCTGATCTTGTTTCAGAGTCTTACAAACGGATCCATTATTACAGATAGGACAATCCGTAATAACCGTCCAAATATAACATTACAGGATAAACCAGCAAGAACAACTTACTTAATCGATACAGCCATTCCAAACACACCTACCTTACAAAAATCAGTAAGTGATACAACAGCAGTAATATGCTGAATTAAAAGAGGAAATTGAAGGACTATGGAACATGAACAGGGTATACACTGGCCGAATAGCTAAATCTACAACTGGTATAATTCCAAACAGCATTAAACAATTAGGTCTACACAGCAATATTTATGCAAATCTCCAGAAAACCATAATACTAAACACCACTAGACACCAATAGTCTGAGAATTCCTAGCAATTGAGAGATGTGTGCTTGCCTCTGACAGTACTTCAGGTTTCACCAGCTTGAGCTGAGGAAAGATAAAAACATAATTACAATAACAAAATAATTTAAGACCAACCCTTTGACTGCATTATTTGGCATTGCTGGAGGAAAAGGCTTTATTTTGGAGACAGCTGATTTGCATATTTTGGCTTTTACTTCTCTTATAGCTAGGTGGGTGCTCTTGCTTAAATGGAAGGATGCCACTCCACCTACTCATGCTCAATGGTTACGGGACATTATGTCATGTTTAAATTTAGAGAAGATCCATTGTTCAGTTTTTGAATCTAACCAAGACTTCTGTACATTGTGGGGACCATTTTTGAGTTATTTTCAAATCCTTTGATTTGTGTTAAAGTACAGATGGTGGCGAATAATATATTTTATTATATGATAATTACCCCCCTTTTTTTTCTTGTTTTTCCTAACAGCTCTGACTTTGGTAGTGGGTTTAGATTTTTTTTGTATAACAAAATTATTATATTTCAATATTACAATTTAATTTTTATGAATACAGGGTTTTGTGATTGTAACTATATTTTTAAAACAATGTATTAGGTACTATTTTATTTTTGTGACTTAAATAAAAATATTGAAAGAGAACCACAAAAAATAAGTAAATATACTGAGAACAAGAGTTGTTTGAGCCCTTGAAAGTGAGTCCATAGGTTGTGTTCATTGATCAGTTCAGTGTTGAGGTAAGTAAAGCTATCCATGCTAGTTCAGGAGTCTGATGGTTGAAGTTACCCTTCAAACAGCAGGCTTTTGTACCTCCTCCCTGACGGCAGCAGCAAGAAGACAGCTTTGTCCAGATGGGGGCCTTTAGTGATGGATGTTGCTTTCTTGTGGTAGCACTCTTTGTAAATGTACAGTTGGCCCTCCTTATCCGCGAGGGATTGCTTCTGGGACCCCTTGTAGATACCAAAAAACGCGGATGCTCGAGTCCCTTATTTAACCTGTGTCAGTGCGGTGGTCTTTAGGACCTGGCGGAGCTCCAAATCCTCAGTGTTTCTGTTCATGAAAATAATCAGGATCACGATTGAAAATAAAGTGGAAATAATAAAGCGATCAGAAAGAGGTGAAACACCATTGGTCATTAGAAAAGTGTTAGGCTACAGTCGGTCAATGATCAGAACAATTTTAAAGGATAAAGTGAGAAAGGTCCTGCCTCAATGAAAGCTACAATTATTACTAAGGAATGCAGTGGTTTAGCTATTGAAATACATACGTTTCTTAAGTGTTTTCTATGCATAGAAAGGTAAAATATATACTATTTTCTAAGACAAATGTTTGACTAACTGACGCTAAATAATACTGGACGTAGCTGTTCCGACTTACTTAGTAAGAGAACTTCTGATTTTCTTCTATCCCGATCCACAATAACCTACGCACATCCTCCTGTATACTTTAAATCATCTCTACATTACTTATACTACGTAATACAATGTAAATGCTATGCAAATAGTCGTTATACTGCATTGTTTAAGGAATAAAGACAAGAAAAAAGTCTGTACATGCTCGAAGAACGAGTGCTGGAAGAGCACTTCCAGGTTTTCTCGATTCGCATTTAGTTGAATTCACGCATGCAGAACTCGCAGTTAAGGAGGGCCGACTGTACTCAAATGACGGAAAGGGGTTTTGCTGTGATGGACTGGCTTGGCCTGTCTGGTTTGTGGACAAAGATGAGGGACAGTTGTAAGTCAGGGGCTTTACATGAAGAGCTAGGAGCAGGAACCAGTTAAAATGTTGTCGAGCAGCAACGTGCCTCAATGTTGTGGTTCAGTTTTTTTTAAAAAAAGGTTCATAGAGATTTTTTGGGGGGCAGAGTGAAAAGTTGGGGATCAGGTTTAAGACCAGGGATGAGGGATAATGAGGTCAGGGGCAAGACCGGGATTCAGAGTTTGAGTCAGTGTGTCATCACACATTCTGGTGCCAACATATCATGCTCCTGATGTTCAACAGAACATCACAAACAAGAATAGGCTGGACTCACAAGGGCCAGTGATTCTTCATTCTACATCCCCACCCCACCCCCAGCAGCTGTAGGTCCATTTGTGTGTGTAAGTCAAGGCCTGAGATCAGACCTGTGTTCTACGAGTCCTGTGGTCGAGGCTCAAAGATCAAGCACGGTGATTTTTGGATTTGATACCCAGAAACTGGGCAAAGTCCAGAAGTCAGCAAGACTGGAGGCAGAAGCCCGAAAGGCAACTCTCTGAATCCAGGCCAGGGACTGGAGACAGAAATGGTGCTGGCGCAGCTCTTTGCAGGCAGAGCCGAAACTACTAGACTTCCTTTGAGACTCTGTAATTTACCATTAAGGAAGTATGCTTTTGAGCCATCTGCGAGTGGTATCCTGAACTATTCGGTGTACTGGCTTCTTGAAAATGCAGGTACAGAATGGTGGCCATTGCTGGAGCAAACATGGGACCAGACAGAATCTTCAAGCTGGGCCAAAGCAGCAAGGCCCAGGTCGGAGAGCAGACAGCAAACTGATTTCTGGCCGATTTTAGAGTTGAGCCAGATTTTTAAAAGTTAAGGCAATGTTGCCAAGGGTGGAGAACAAACCAGTGTTCAGCTCACTACTCTAGAAAGTTTAACTCACCTCAGCGCTGAATGAACTACATGGCTGTGTATTTACTTTCAGGTTCTGTGCATCGTTTGTTCACTTTTTGTTTATTATTTGCAGTTTCTTTTTTGCACAATGACTTTGTGATGTGGGCTTTTTTTTATTGTGTATTCTATTGTATTTCTCTCTTTTCTGGCTGCCTGCAAGAAGATGAAGCCCAAGGTTCCATATGGTATACATATTTCGATAATAAGTATAATTTTGAACTTCTTTATCTCCCAGGGTTGGAGGCTATCTGTATCAGGTGCTGGGTGAGTGGTAGGGTGGGAAAGGGGCTGTTGCTATTATTACTCCTGTTGTGCTGAACATTGTGGGCATGCTATGCTAGCACCAGAATGTGTTACGACACATGCACACTGCTCCCAGAACAGTTTTGGAATGTTGGTTGTTAACACAAAATACGCATTTCACTGTATGTTTCGATGTATATGTGATAAATAAATCTGAAATCAGTTTTTTTTTAAAGATTACATTAATTTGCCCTGAGTTAAAATTGTATTTGCTAAAGAATAAAGAAGTTCATTCTCAAACAACCAGCTTTGCAAGCTGCAGGGTAGTTGAGTTCATCAAAGTGGGAACTGCAGACTTCTTATCAGCATATGGGGCAGGTGGGTATAGTTTCTGAGTTGGTGCGCTCCTTCCTCCTTCTCCCACGTGGGATACAAATTACAACGTAGATAGTAAAAGCATGTAGAAAGGGCAATGCTACGGCAGCCACGAGAGATTTCAATATGCAGGTAGATAGATAGATGGTGTTGCTGCTGGATCTCAAGAGCAGGAATTTGAGGAATGCCTCCAGGTTGGTTTTCTAGAGCAGCTTGTTGTTGAGCCCATTGGAGGAAAGCAATCCTGGATGGGGTGCTGCATAAAGAACCAGATTTGAGAGAGGGCGTATTACATAGCAAATATCAGTGGTAAGTTAAAGGATTGGCAAGCTTTTAAACCAACAATGAAACCAAAAAGCCCGAGGAAGAGAACATATGAAGTTAAGCTAGCCAATAATATAAAAGCGGATACCAATGGTTGTTTTAGATATCTAAAGAGTAAATGAGAGGTGAGAGTGGATATTAGACCACTGGAAAATGACACCGGAGAGGTCAGAATGAGGGACAAAGGAATAGGGGGTGAACTTAACAAGCATTTTGCGTCAGTCTTCACTTCAGAAGACATCAGCAGCATGCCAGGTTAGAGAGAGACAAGGGGCAGAAGTGAGTGTAGTTGCTATTACCAAGTCCAATGCCTGCTTTCTCACAGCCTCAGGACTCACATCACCAAGTCCAGGATCAGTTATTAACCCTCAGCCATTAGGCTCTTGACCCAAAGGGGATAACTTCACTCGCCCCATCACTGAAATGTTCCCATAACCTAGGGACTCACTTTCAAGGACTCTTCATCTCATGTTCTTGATATTTATTGCTTATTTATTATTTCTTTCTCTTTATATTTGCACAGTTTGTTGTTTTTTTGCTCATGGTTGAATGCCCAAGTTTATGAGGTCTTTCATTGATCCTATTATGGCTATTATTCTACAATGGATTTATCGAGTGTGCTTGCAAGAAGACAAATCTCAGGGTTGCATATGGTGACATTTAACTTTGAACTTTGTAGAAGACACTTAGAGAAAGAGAGAAAATTAAAGTGTGTCAAGGGGCAGAAGTGAGTGTAGTCGCTACTGCTAAATCCAATACCTGCTCTCTTTCGGAATTCTCAGAACACATATTGAACTCTGACAGGATTGTCACCACTAGCAATTTCAATATTCATATTAATGATTGGTCAAAAAGAAGGTGGAGTTTAGGAAGGTTAATTGCGCCTAAAGACAACTCCTTTGCTTGCTTCTTCAGAAACAGCTATATTTTCACCTTTAATAACTCTATTTTTCCCTTTCAAGGTTCTTTTGAAAACCCTGACCTGGAGTTACACATTGACTATGGTTCTTTACTGGAATGGGATCCGCTGTAAGGGTTTCACGAATGGCTTTCGGTGGGCATGCCAAGGGCTTGGCCTAAGAGGTTTGCTCGCCTTTGAAGGAATGAGTTTTCGTGGTTCTGGAGACCTGGAGTGGGGGGTGAAATCGAAGGTCGGTGTCCAAACAGAAGACCGGTGTGTCGTGGGAGATGGAAGACCTAAGGCTGTGTGCCCAGAGACCCGAGATCTTTCCGCACAGAGCGATGCAATGCACTTTTAACATCGTAAACCAGTGAGTCACCCCTCTCGCTGTGAAAATGGACACACCTCATTCTCCCTTATTAGGGAGTGTGTTGTCTTTACGACAGTTATTTAGTTTATAATATTTTCGCTTAGTAATTCATTTGTTAGTATTTTCTAGTTAGAATTAGAAGTGTTTAAAGTATATTCATTGCATGTAAAATATATCGGCATGCGATGATGTAACATCCGGTTTCGCCGCGTCTTGTGGGAAAATACCGGTTTGAGATCAACGCGAGGGTGGGGGGAGCTCACCACGAGGCAGACCTGAGCAGAAGTTGTTTTGCAAGCTATATGACTATATGCCTATATGACTGAGAGCGTACGTTTCTTATGGAATTTGCCGTCCTGGATTCGACCTCTGCATCTCTTCACACCAAATCTTGTAAGTTTGGTGTCGAGAAGTATTGGTTGTCAGCTCTTTCATTCTTGACTTCATCGCGGAGTCGCGAGGGTAAGTTGTCTTCCTTGTATCTTGGGAAGTTATCGAATACGTATGGAGAGGAAGGAAGAGCCTGCCTGTCTAGTTGAGATCGGACATAGTCGCTTGTGCGTTCCAATCTGGCCCATTCTGAAGTAGATCTTACTTCGGTCAGATCATGCGTCCCTTCAGCTTCTTCTATGTACCCTGCTTCCGCCTTGGCAGCTTCTTCTTCTCTTTCTAGCTGCAGCACTTGCAACCTTGTCGATATCTTTGCCATTTCCAACTGGATTTCGGCTTCTCTGGCGGCCGCTTCCATTTCTCTGGCAGCCCTTTCCTTGTCTCTGGCAGCCCTTTCCTTATGGATTTCGGCTTCTCTGGTGGCCTGTTCCACTTTCAAATCTGCTCCTTGTCTGGCATAGCGCAGTCGCACCTTGGCGGCTTCTGCCTTGGCTCTTGCCTGGGTGGACTTACTTGATGTCGCTCTACTGCCCTTGTCGCTGGGCGCCATCGACTTGATGCTGGATCGAGCTGACATTGCAGCACTTGAAACACCTGATAACGCCAGGGTGGGCTTACTTGATGTCGGTCTACTGCCCTTGTCGCTGGGCGGCGTCGACTTGATGCTGGATCGAGCTGACATTGCAGCACTTGAAACACCTGATAATGCCGCTTTTTCACTGTAATTTCTAATGCTTGCAAAACAACTTCTGCTCAGGTCTGCCTCGTGGTGAGCTCCCCCCACCCTCGCGTTGATCTCAAACCGGTATTTTCCCACAAGACGCGGCGAAACCGGACGTTATGTCATCGCATGCCGATATATTTTACATGCAATGAATATACTTTAAACACTTCTAATTCTAACTAGAAAATACTAACAAATGAATTACTAACCGAAAATATTATAAACTAAATAACTGTCGTAAAGACAACACTCTCCCTGCCTGACCTTCGTAAGGTCACAATGAGCAGAGTACAAACTTAGTCTCTTAATCAGTCATTGGGTAGAAGTAGAATAACTTCTGTAACTGGCCTTTGGTAAATTTTCACATCGCCTTGGTCGGTGGTCTTCAATTCGATCTTCCTGACATGTCCATCCCCACTAGGGAACGTAGCAGTGATTCTAGCCATTGGCTAGCTGTTGCGGGCGATTTGCTTGTCCCTGAGCAGGACTAAGTCTCCAACTTGAAGATTCCTGCGGGGTTCTGTCCACTTTTGTCTCTGTTGCAACAAAAGTAGATATTCCTGTCTCCAGCGAGACCAGAACTGATTTGCCAGAGCCTGGACTTGTCTCCATTGCTTTGTGTACAATTCCTTGTCTGAGAAGTCTCCTGGTGGAGGGGGTGCTCCTGCCTTCTGTGTAAGGAGCATTGATGGCGAAAGTATGAAGGGGTTTTCTGGGTCAGAAGACACAGGTGGGAGTGGTCGTGCGTTTATAATGGCTGTGACCTCTGCCATTAGAGTGCACAGTACCTCGTGGGTCAATCGGGTGCGTTGCTGCATCTCAGGTTTCCTTTTCCGGGTTTTCCGTAAGGACGTGAACCGCTTGACCGCCTGCTCTTTGTTATCTGGTGAGTGCTGGCGTGGTTCTCTGAAAGGCAATGGGGCGACCCAATTATTTGCTTCATCCCTGAAGACTTTGGTGTCCATCATTTTTAAGAAGAAGACGTCTTGAGCTGATGGAACAAGTTTATTGTCATGCTTCGTTTGAGCGAAGACTGACTGGCCCAGCGACTCGTCGTTTGCCTCGCGCTTGTTAACGCCTTGTTGTGCTTCCTTGATACACATGGAACTTGTGCAGGGTTGAAAAATCGAATGGCGGCCACTCTCTAGCACATTGGTCTTGAGTGTGTTAACTGTCGGTTTGTGTACGTCACTGAGACACACCTCTCCTATCACCACCCAGCCCAGATCCAGACGTTGCGCGAAGGGGGCGTCGAGTGGTCCATTGACCTGCTGCCTAACCTTGTGTACCCGGATAACATCTCTTCCTAATAGCAGGAGTATTTCCGCTTTTGGATCCAGTTCTGGGATGTGTTTGGTGATGTGGTGGAGATGTGGCTGGTGTAGCACCGCACTTGGTGTCGAGATCTCAGTGCGGTTATTCATGATTTCATTGCACTCTAAGAGCGGAGGGAGACAGATGACGACTTTACCATCCAGGGACTCGATCTGGATGCCTTCTGCCTTCCTTCCTTGGGTTTCCATGTTGCCTGAGCAAGTTCTGAGGTAGTATGGGAACTGCTCACTCTCAATATTGAACAATTTAAAGAACTCTGGACTGACTAGTGAGCGATTGCTCTGATCGTCCAGAATCACATAGGCTTTGATGGCCTTGTCTTTGGCTCCTTTAGGGTACACCTTAGTGAGGCAGATCTTGGAACAAGAACGGCTTGACCGTGCTTGACCGCAAACTTCTATACAGTTCGTGCTGACAACCGTTGACCTAGAGTGAGCCTCTCCCTCCCCGCCGTCCTGTTGTGGGGGTGAAGGAGCGCTGTCGGTTTGCGGTGACAGGCCGGGATGCATGGCCCCGACGTGATCCGTGCTATCACATTCCGGACACTTCACGGCGATCGTACACTCTCTGGCGAGGTGAGAGGTTGAGGAACAGCATCTAAAACATATTCTTTTCTCCTTGAGAAAGGCCGTCCTCTCTGCAAGGGGTTTTTCCCTAAACATTCTGCATCCTTTGAGGGGGTGAGGTTTGTTATGCAATGGACAATACTTGCCAGGGTCGTTGTTAGTTGTAAGGGCTTCGGTCTTGAGCACTGAGACGGGTTTATCAATGTTGAAAACATTCGAAGAGGATCTACTTGGCTTGGTGTAAATCGTACTGCTTCCTGGACCCGCGAGGCTAGGGTCGTTTCGTCTCTTCGCCTCCTTGCGCACAAACTCAGTGAGGTGCTTAAAGGGAGGAAATCGACCACCGTGGCCTTCCTTGTACTCTGAGGCAACAGTCAGCCACCTGTCCTGCAGCCCAAATGGAAGTTTGTCCACGATTTGTCTAATCCCAGATGGAGTATCTAGGTATACTAGACCAGCTGAGTAGCCATCTTCTTTGGCGCCTTGGATCTCCATGAGTAAATCTCCGAATTCTCTTAACTTAAAGAGATCTTTGGCTGACACCTTAGGAAAGTTTTCCAGACGTCGATATAGCGCCGCTTCAATAATTTCGGGGGCCCCATATCTCTCCCGAAGTCTCTCCCACGCTTCGCTTAAGGCTAGCTCGGGTTTGTTGATGTACACTAAACGTATGCATCTCACCTGGTCGCGTGATTCTTTTCCCAGCCATTTCGCCATAAGGTCCAACTTTTGGGTTGCACTGAGCTGGACTCCGTCGATCACGTTGGTGAATGTGGAATACCATGCACGGTAATTTTCAGGTTTATCGTCAAACTGGTACAGTCCCGAAGTGACAAGATCCCGTCGTGCTAAATACTGCATCGTGGGATCAGCTGTAAGCGGCATGCGGGCTGGAGAAGTACATTGGCGCCTATATGACTGAGAGCGTACGTTTCTTATGGAATTTGCTGTCCTGGATTCGACCTCTGCATCTCTTCGCACCAAATCTTGTAAGTTTGGTGTCGAGAAGTATTGGTTGTCAGCTCTTTCATTCTTGACTTCATCGCGGAGTCGCGAGGGTAAGTTGTCTTCCTTGTATCTTGGGAAGTTATCGAATACGTATGGAGAGGAAGGAAGAGCCTGCCTGTCTAGTTGAGATCGGACATAGTCGCTTGTGCGTTCCAATCTGGCCCATTCTGAAGTAGATCTTACTTCGGTCAGATCATGCGTCCCTTCAGCTTCTTCTATGTACCCTGCTTCCGCCTTGGCAGCTTCTTCTTCTCTTTCTAGCTGCAGCACTTGCAACCTTGTCGATATCTTTGCCATTTCCAACTGGATTTCGGCTTCTCTGGCGGCCGCTTCCATTTCTCTGGCAGCCCTTTCCTTGTGGATTTCGGCTTCTCTGGTGGCCTGTTCCACTTTCAAATCTGCTTCTTGTCTGGCGTAGCGCAGTCGCACCATGGCGGCTTCTGCCTTGGCTCTTGCCTGGGTGGACTTACTTGATGTCGCTCTACTGCCCTTGTCGCTGGGCGGCGTCGACTTGATGCTGGATCGAGCTGACATTGCAGCACTTGAAACACCTGATAACGCCAGGGTGGGCTTACTTGATGTCGGTCTACTGCCCTTGTCGCTGGGCGGCGTCGACTTGATGCTGGATCGAGCTGACATTGCAGCACTTGAAACACCTGATAATGCCGCTTTTTCACTGTAATTTCTAATGCTTGCAAAACAACTTCTGCTCAGGTCTGCCTCGTGGTGAGCTCCCCCCACCCTCGCGTTGATCTCAAACCGGTATTTTCCCACAAGACGCGGTGAAACCGGACGTTACGTCATCGCATGCCGATATATTTTACATGCAATGAATATACTTTAAACACTTCTAATTCTAACTAGAAAATACTAACAAATGAATTGCTAACCGAAAATATTATAAACTAAATAACTGTCGTAAAGACAACACAGGGAGAGAGGGAGTCTGTGTCTTTACTGTTGCCTTGTTCATGCTTAAGTGCTTGGTGGTGGGTGCCGATGCTTTTTTTTGCCATGGGGGGGGGGGGGATTGTTGCTTGCTCCCACTTATCGGAGGGGACTTTGGGGTTCTAACATTAAACAGTCATTCATTCTTTGGGGGCATGCTTCTGTTTTTGTGCATGGTTGCGAAGAAAAAACATTTTAGGATGTACATTCCTCTGACATTAAATGCACCTTTGAAACCTTTGCAATGTGAACTATGGCAGCTGAACTCTGAACTTACTGAACAGCCTACATTTTACCCAGCATGTCACTGAGCCGACTCTTCAATTTGGGAATACAGTTGCCATTTTGGCTATGTTTGGCTTAGTAATGGTTCGTGATGTGACCTAAACTTATCAGTAAATAATATGGTTGATTTTTTTCAATAACCATGAATGCATTTACACACAGTGGCTCTACTTAAGTTTAAAAAAACTATGTAAAAAACAACTGTTGCTATTGTTAAACAACTTTGTCCATAAACTCAAGAGATATACCAGTGCTAAAGGAGGCTATACGCAAGACTCCATTTTTCAAAGACTATTGCAGAGAATAGTGGCGATTCAAGAATATTATTCTCAACTATAAACTGACTGTAAAACCCTACCCCAATCTATAATATCCTCCTTCAGGAATCTGACAGAAAATGAGGAGTTCGCAATTTTTTAAAAATCAAAATTACTTCCATTAGGAAGAATTTATCTAGATACTGGTAACGTCTATAGCCAACCCGGCAAAAAGATGGCAACCATGTCAAATTTTTCAAGTATTTCTGATTCAGAACTCTAAAAACATTGCTACAAAGAGTAAAACATTTATTTGCTGTCTCCACCCTACCCCTGCCACATTTTTTGAAGGACTCTTTTAATAGTGTTTTCAATTCTATTTGCAAAATTTACACGTCACTTGAAACTGGAGTTTTTCTAGGTGTCTTCAAAATTGCAAAAGTCAAACACCTTCTTCAAACTTTGATAGTGAGGTACCAGCTACCTACTCTATTAAATCTTTCCAACCTGGGCACGATTCTTGAGAAAGTATACTTTCAACCAACTCAACAACTTTCTGAATGATAACAATATACTTGAAAAGTTTCAAATTTTAGATCAAACCACAACATGGAGATGGCCCTTACTAAAATTGACAGTGACCTTAGGCTCAACGCTGATGTCAACAGAGTTTCAGTTCTACTTCCTCTAAATCTAGGAAGCTGTGTTCGACATAATTGACAACAACATGCTCTGAGGTCGCCTGGAAAACTGGATTAGACTCTGTGATGGTGTTCTAAATTGGTTTCACACATATATCTTACAGAGAAACTTTTTAGCCTGTCATGGAGACCAATTTTCTATGAGATACGATGTACCTTTTGGTGTTACTCAGGGAAACTGTCTTCTTATACATGCTCCCCTTAGGAGACATCATTAGTGAGCATAAACTTCTTTCTTTCTTTTTCAATTTTTTTTATTGAATTTCATATATATATAAGAAAACATAACATAATAATGAATAGGTTATAAATGCATTAGACTTGAAATTAAATTAATAATAGGATAACAATATCCTATTAAAATATCAATAGGAAAACATAGTACATTATCAATCAAGCCTATAATAATTATATGAAAAAAATAAAAATAATCAATCAAAAGAAAAAATTATGAAAATACAAGCAAAAAATATATATTGAGAAAAAAAATACTAAACTAAACTAACATGGGCAATAATAACAGTTTATTTATATATGATAGTGCCAAAAACTCCGGAAATCCATACCAGAACAAGAATAAGCAGAGGTCTGGGAGAGGTCAAATTAATTCATATGAAAATGTCGAATGAACGGTCCCCAAGTTTCTTCAAATTTAACTGATGAGTCAAAAATAGTGCTTCTAATTTTTTCCAAGCTCATATAAGAAATAGTTTGAGAGAACCACTGAAATGTGGTAGGAGGATTTACTTCTTTCCAATTTTGCAATATAGACCTTCTGGCCATTAATGTTACAAAAGCAATCATTTGTCTAATTGAAGGGGAAAACTAATTACCATCCTCATTTGGTATACCAAAAATTGCAGTAATAAAATGAGGTTGTAAATCGATATTCCAAATTGAGGAAATGGTAGCAAATATGTCCCTCCAATAATTATATAAGGTGGGACATGACCAAAACATATGGGTCAATGAAGCCACATCTGAATGACATCTGTCACATTGAGGGTTAATATGAGAGTAGAATCGAGCAAGTTTATCTTTAGACGTATGAGCTCTATGTACAATTTTAAATTGTATTAAAGCATGTTTAGCACATATAGAAGAATTAACCATTTGTAAATTTTTTTCCCATTTTTCTATTGATATATTATATTGTTCTTTTTCCCATTCTTGTTTAATTCTACCTGATATTTCTGATTGTATCTTCATAATCATATTGTAAATAAAAGCCACTAATCCCTTCTGATAGAGATTTAAGGTAAAAATCATACCTAAAAAGTCCATTGAAGTTGAATTGGGGAAGGATGGTAGAATTTTATGTAAAAAATTTCTGATTTGTAGATATCTAAAAAAGTTAGATTTAGGTAACTCAAATTTGTTGGAAAGTTGGTCGAAAGACATCAAACTACCTTCAAAAAAGAGATCACGAAAGCATTTTATACCTTTCCTTTTCCATATGCTAAAAGCTTGATCTGTCAAAGAAGGTTTGGAAAAAAAATTAAGTAAAATAGGGCTATCAAGAGCAAAGTTTTTCAGAGTAAAAAATTTACGAAATTGAAACCAAATTCGTAATGTATGTTTGACAACAGAGTTGGATATCTGTTTATTAAATTTAACTAAATCGGCAGAGAGAGAAGAACCCAGAACGGAGAATAGAGAATATCCCTGTGCCTCATTGCATTCTAAATTTACCCACTGTGGGCACAATGGTGAATCCAAATCTGATTTCCAATAAATTAAGTTACGAATATTATTCGCCCAATAGTAAAATCTAAAGTTAGATAGAGCTAAAGAGCATAAACTTCATTTCCACATTATGCAGATGACACATAATTGTCTATCGCTGTTGAGTCTGATAACGATAACACCCTATTCTTGCTGATTTCTGGCAAGGTTACAAACAAACAGATGACCAAAAATTTCCGAAAACTAAGTGAAGATAAAACTGAAATACTTCTTGTTCACCCCAAACCCAAAATAGATAAACTTCTCGATAAACTTGGGAACTTGGTTCCCCTTGTAAAATCAGAAGTAACAGATCTGGGAGTTATCCTTGATTCTGATTTGAATTTTAAAATCCCACACAAAGAGCGTAACCAGAGCAGCATTTCTACACTCAAGAAATATTGCAGAGGTACATCTGTTTCTGTCATGTAATGATGCTAAAAACTAATTCATGCTGTTACATCTAATAGATCAGATTATTGCAATGCACCCTTTTCTAGCCTTCCAAAGTAATGTATTGACAAATGCCACTGCTAGAACTTTTAACTAAAACCAGGGTGAGAGAGCATATCACTCCTGTCCTAGCTATTCTACATTGGCTTCCTGTATGGTTTTAAAGTTCTCTTTCTTACCTTAAAGCTCTTAATGGTTTGGGACTGGAGTATAGCACAGAACCGCTTTCACTCTAATCCTGCTCGAACTCTCAGATCTTCATTTGCTAAAAATTTAAACAATCTCTCTCAAAAGATAATTGGCAGGTCAGCTTTTCTGAGCTATGCTCCTAAACTGTGTAATTCAATAGCTAAAAACTACAAGGGACTCAGTTGACAATTTGGGCATGCACTCACTGGTGTTTAGAAGAATGTGGGAGAACTATATTGCATTTAAACATTATCAAATAATGAAAAGCCTAGATAGAATGGATGTGATGAGGATATTTCCTATAGCGAGTTAGTCTCAGACAGTGTTTCTCAACCAGATTTCCTTGAGAGATCACTAGGGATTCTGCAAGAGATTACGAAATGCCAGCGCTTGCAGTAGTGGACAGTGACCAAGCAGCCCTGTTAGCAATTTCATTAGAGGGCTCTCAGCCCAGAATAGCAGTGTGCAGTGGGACTGTGTTTATTTGGTTTTGGTTTTTGACGTGAAATAGGGGAGGCCGTTGATAATTGGTGAGTGCAGTATGCACCGAGGGAAGGACGGTAGGCTGATAAGGAGCGTGAAGTGCGTTTTCCAAGCACTGAATGGACTTGCCCAATTTGGGCTGTGACACCAGCCTCTCCGTCCCGAATTACCTCCCCCAACTTCCTTTGCGAGCTACTGACTGACTTATGGGGGTGAAAAAACTACCAGTGTAGCAGAAAATTGGACAGAAATTTTCATTCTAAAGACGGTCCATTGTGGCAATTTTCGAAGAGGAGGTGTGAGATGTAAGAGGAGAGTTCTAGGCCTAGGCCTGCGGAGAATTCCAATAAGGTTAATGATTACAATTCTCTGAGACATTTCACTGCACTAGTGCAACAATGGAAACAAAAAAGCCTGTCTTTATAATGAAAGCTACACATCAATGAGTTTTGTATGGATTGGTGAGCCAAGTAAAACAGGAAGCAAGTTACTTAGTAGCAGAACTTATTACCCAGAAAAGGAAAGGTCACACAATTAGCGAGAACCCAATAATACCAGCATCTAAAATCATAGTTGGTAAAATGCAAGGACCAAATGCAGTATGAGAAATTGAAAAGGTTTCACTCTCAAACAGTACAAGTCAACGTATTGATGACATGTCACATGATGCTGAAGAGGTTTTGTGTGATAAACTGAAAAACTACAACTTCTCTATCCAGGTTGATGAGTCAACAGATTTCCCCGACAAATGTCATGTTGTAGAATTTGTAAGATTTGTATATGATGGTGAAATTCAAGAAAGCTTTTTATTTTGTTTCAAAGAGCTGCCCAAAACAAACAAAGGTCAAGATATATTTCATATGTTGAAACAAAAGCTCTGTCTTGGAGGAACTGTGCGGCATCTGTACTGATGGTGCCCCATCAATGGTTGACTCCATGAGAGGTGTCATTTCTCCTGTTAAAAAAAAAAGAAAATCCTGACATCGTCACACCCACTGCTTTCTTCAGGTACTGACGTCAAAAACTCCTGGAGTTGAAATGAAAAAGTTCCAGAAGATGCTATGAAAAAAGGGTTAACTTCATTAAACAAAGACCAGTTCACTCAAAAATATTTAAGAAACTGTGTGAAAACCTGGACAAACAGCACACCAATCTCCTGCTACATACAGAAATCCAGTGGTTTTGCAGAGGAAGAGCTCTCAACAGGGTGTTTGAAAGGTGAATTGCAGAGTGCTTTGAAGATGAGGAATGGCTGCAGAAACTAGCCTGCTTAGCAGACATTTTTTCATCATATGAACCAGTTGAATGAGTTCTGCAAGGCCCTGGAGAAAATATTTTGACCTCAAGTGACAAGATTCTTGGATTTAAAATGAAACTGAAATCTTTGGAAAAATCATGTTGCAAAAGCAAATCTTGATACACATTTCCACTGTTGGTTGGGCTGGAGAGTGAGAGAAGATATCAGAGAGTCTTGAGTCTGATTGAAAACCACCTGGAAGAACTGCAGAACAAAATTGAACAGTATTTTTCCTCCCTTTCAACACGTGTATGACTGGGTGAGGGATCCTTTCACTGAATCTGCTGCTCAGCCTGAGAACTTGACTATAAGAGAAGAGAAAGAACTTTGTAAGCTGCGGTCTGATCATGCACTCAGGTTGAGATTTACTGACCTGCTGCTGGACAAGTTCAAGATTTCTCTGAGAGTAACCTACCACTCATAGGAAAGCAATGAACAGTTTGCTGCAGTTTTCAACTTCTTACATGTGTAACCAAGCTTTTCTTGTTTAACAAGCATCAAGAGCAAGGATAGAAATTGTCTAATTTCAGTTGAAGGTAAAATTATTTGTGTGGCAAAAAAAAACAAGCACAGGTTTCAAATGCTAGGCTTATATTTGAGCCTGATCATGTCACTTGGTGAAAAAATGTTTTTTTCAAAGTCTTGTAAAAAATTGAGTCTTAGGCTATATTTTTATTCATACTGCTATTATGGTTTTAGTAACTTTACTAATCAACATTGACAATAAATTTTCATGTTGAAAATAGCATAAATTACAATCAATTTACAATCTTTATTTAAATTAAATCTACTGTGCCTATCATTAGAAAAATTAAATCCTATTTTGGCTTCAGGGCAAAAAGGTTGAGAAAGGCTGGTCTAGGACCAGAGGGCAGAGCCTCAGAATAGAAGGTCAAGCATTCAGAACAGAAATGAGGAAGAATTTCTTTAGCCAGAGGGTGATGAATCTGTGGAATTCATTGCCACAGACAGCTGGGGAGGCCAAGTCATTGGATATCTTTAAAGTGGAGGTTGATAGGTTCTTCATTAGTCAGGGCAAAGGTTATGGGAAGAAGTCAGGAGAATAGGGTTGTGAGAGATAATAAATCATCCATTATAGAATGACAGAGCAGATGGGCTGAGTGGCCAAATTCTACTTCTATATCTTTAGGTTTTATAATAAATCTGAATTTTGATTTTATTTTTGACAATATAACTTTTATTCTTTAGGCTTTGCCACATTCATTACCCTAATGTTGCCACTTTCTATGTAGTTAGAGGTGTTCCTTTGTTCTTCCTTATCTAAACACTGCCAGAGGCATGATGTAGTGATAGTTTTTTGCTGGACTTCGTACAGAGGACTACAAAAAATGTCCTGGAAAAGGAATAAAATCTCAATCACCAAAAATATGTTCCATCAACACAACAATCCCATCAAATATCCTAAGTAAAACAATAACAGAAATACTGGGGTACTATTATTTAGATAATTATTTGGATCGTACAAAACTGTTAGTTCACCAAGTCTCAGTTATTAATTGTAGAGGATCAGAAATTGATGGAATGCATTTTCTGCACTGTATTAGAAACCTGATGTTCTGAAAATATTATAGAGCTATTGCTGGTAATTAGTTCCTGCAGAAAAACCCAGCTATTTCATAATGGTAATCATAGTATTACTGTGCTGATGGCTTCACCCTCTCTTTTTTCAGAGACAAAAGAACATTGTGTAAAAGGAATCAAGTAGCCATAGGAGAGGAGACAATATTTTAAAGTTGTAGACTACAGAAACAGTTTTTTTCCTCACCATGTCTGTCAATTACTGTTCTTGTTATGAAAATTGAAAGGTCTAGATCAGGGGTTCCAAACTGGGGTCCATGGACCCCTTGATTAATGGTATTATGCTCCTTGGCATAATAAAGGGTTTGGAACCCCTGATCTAGATGGAGTGGACATAGAGAAGATGTCTCCTATAATGGTGGGGGGCGGGGGGGTGGGAGTTTAAGACTAGAGGGCACAGCCTCAGAATAGAGGGGCAACAATTTAGAACAAAGATTAGGAGGAATTTCTTTAGCCAGATGGTGCTGAATCTGTGGAATTTATTGTCACAGACAGTTGTGGAAGCCAATGCACTGTATATATTTAAAGCAGAGGGTGATAGGGTATTGAGTGGTAATGGCATCAAAGGTTACAGGGAGAAGGTAATAGAATTGGTTTGAGATGGACAATACATCAACCATCATCAAATCATTAATCAACCTTGATAGGGCAAATGGCCAAATTCTGCTCGTGTCCTGGTCTTAACTAGTCTCAGTACTGGATCTTTGACCTTCTAAGAATTCAAGTGCTTCTACAGATTTGTGAGAAACTCCGATTCCACCAATTTTTCAGTGGATTGCAGAATCTAAACCATCTTTTAGGTGAAAAATCTTCTTCCCCAGATCCCATTTAAAATAGTTTGTACCATAACTGTTGGCTTTTGACATCTCTGCTCTGGGGAAATTATTTTGATGTGTACCCAATGTATAGCTTCGGAACACAGATTTCAATAAAGTCATTCATCAGCCTCCTAGGAAAACAAATCAGAATCAGATTTATTATCACCGGCATGTGCCGTGAAATTTGTTAACTTAGAAGCAGCAGTTAATGCAATATATAATATAGAATGAAAAATAAGTAAATCAGTTACAGTATAAGCATATTGAAGAGATTAAAAATTGTACAAAAACAGAAATATATTTAAAAGGTGAGGAAATGTTCACGGGTTCAACGTCCATTAAGGAATCGGATGGCAGACGGGAAAAAGCTGTTCCTGAATCGCTGAGTGTATGTCTCCTACCTGATGGTAACAGTGAGAAAAGGTCATGACCTGGGGGCTGGGGGTCCTTAATAATGGACTCTGCCTTTCTGAGACACCACTCTCTGAAGATGTCCTGGGTACTTCGTAGGCTGGTACGCAAGATGGAGCTGGCTAAATTTACAACCCTCTGCAGCTTCTTTCGGTCCTGTGCAGTAGTCCCCCACCCCCATACCAGACAGTAATGCAGCCTGTCAGAATGCTCTCCACTGTACATCTATAGAAGTTTGAGTGTTTTTGTTGACATACTAAATCTCTTCAAACTCCTTTCTTTTTACAATATTTTTATTCAGAAGACAAAAAAAGATTTAGACTGCAACACATAGATACATCTCAACATAACTTGTGTACATTCATATATTGTAATAAAATTGATCAAAATGTTATAGCATAACACATAAAAGTATACCACTCTATAATCAAAAATTTAAAGATAGGTCATACATCATAAAAGAAATTTTTTATATATATATATATATATATATATATATATATAAAAAGTCAACCCCCTACCAACTACCAAAGAAAAAAGCTGATGGATCACAATGGATAATTAGAAAAAAAAACATTCACTTAAGAAGAGAAGATAAAAATATACATCAAAGTCTATGCACTGCTGAACTTCATAAGTTGGAAAAGTAATTTAGCAAAGGTCCTCAAATATCATAAAAAGATTGTTTCGAATTTAAGACTGAGCAGCTGATCTTTTCTAAATTTAAATACGACATAATATCACGTGGCCATTGAAGATGTGTAGGTGGGGTAGACTCCTTCCATTTAAGCAAGATTGCTCTTCTTGGTCAGAGGTAAAAACTAAAACCTGTAGGTTAGGAGTATTTAAAGTTATATCTTCATTTGCAATAATACCAAACAAGGCAGACTCCTAATGAAGAATATCTGCTGTCTTGCCTATTCATAACTGTGATACTCACTCCAGACAACATGTAAGGTGTTGCATTTTACTACTGTCTTATCGTTGCCATGTGTACTGAGATACAGTGAAAAACGGTGTTTGCATGCCGTTCAGGCAGATCAAGCGATCCACAAATACACTGAAGTTAAAAAAACAGAATATACCATTGCAGCTCCAAAGAACGTGCAAAGCAGCTAAACAAACCTCAGCAACCACTTCTCACCATGTGGTTCCCATCGCTGTTCACTTCTCTAACGGTTTCGCATTGGCTTTGCTTTTGTGTTCCTGCTCATCTCCCTCCAGCAGCTGTCATCATTTATCTTCACGCTCCTTCCCCACCCCCCCGGTCTGACAGTATTTATCATTCACGAGTCAGTTTCTGTCAACTCCATCCCCTGGTCAACTTCCCTCTTCCTCAGACTGCCAATCACCTCAAAATCCTTTCTTGACAGAATCAGAATGAAGTTTGTTATCACCAACTTGTACAACATGAAATTTGTTGTTTTGCAGTAGCACTGTAGTCCAAAGGAAAAAAAATAAGGTGATGTAGCTGGCTGAGTCTACAATCTCTGCAGCCTTTTTGCATTCCTGTGCATTGCAGCCTTCAAACCAGGCTGTGATGCAAGTAGAATGCTCTTTTCTCTTTATACTGGCCATATTGCTTCTCTACTCTCAATCCTGATGAAGAACTGTGACTCGAGACGTTGAAAATTCCTTGGGTTGATAGCATCTAAGGAGGGGGATAAACAGTCAATGTTTCAGGCCAAGACATTCCTAATTCTGATGAAGGGTCTCAGCCTAAAAGATTGATTATTTCCCTCCACAGATGCTGAGCCCCTCCAGTATTTTGTTTGTGTTGCTCTGAATTTCCAGCATCTGCTGAATCTCATGTCAATAATTAGTTTCCTCCCACTGTTGCTGCCTGACCTGCTGGGTTCTTCCAGCAGATGACTGGCTGCAACAGGTTCCAACTTCTGCAATTTCTTGTGTCTCCATTAAGGCACATTACCTTGCTTTTCTTGGCACTGGGATGATGATAGTCTTCAGGGAGGAACTTCAGATTGCAGTAGGAAGAGGTGAAAGATTTCTCTAAATAAAACAGCCAACTGAACATGCAGAATCAAACCGCCACCAAATTTAAGGGGAAAGTATACAAAGTTCAAAATTCAAAGTAAATGTATTATCGAAGTACACATATGTCACCATATACAATCCTGAAATTCATTTTCTTGTGGGTGTTGTTCAGTTGTTAAGTCGAGTCCGATTCTTCGTGACCTCATGGACGATACAGAAGTAGATTGCCAGGCCCTTCTTCTGCACAGCTACTGCTGCTGCCCTGGTTGGGACCCAATGGGTTTGAACTCGGGACCATCTGCTTTGAAGTCCAGTGCTGATGCCATTACATCACCAGCTGATCCTTCTTGCGGGTACACTCAGTAAATCCAAGAAACAATACAGAATCAATGAACGACGCACCCAACAGGATGGGCAAACGTCTAGCATTCAAAAAACAATAATAGCACAAATACAAAAAAAATGGAAACAACAATAAATATGCAATGAATATCAAGATCATGAGATGAAGTCTCCTTGAAAGTGAATCCATAGGCTGAGGGTGCAGTCCAGTGAAGGGGCACGTGAAGTTGCTCCACTGGTTCAAGAGACTGATGGTTGAGGGGTAATACCTGGAATTGTTCCTGAACCTGGTGGCACAAGTCCTGAAACTCCTGTACCTTCTTACTGATGGCAGCAGTAAGAGAAGGGTGGGGTCCCTGATGATGGATGCTGCTTTCCTGTGACAGTACTCTGTGTAGCTGTGCTCAGTGGTGTGGAGGGTATTACCCGTGATGGACTGGGCCATATCTACTACTTTTTTCCACTCAAGGGCATTGGTGTTTCAATAACAGACCATGATTCAACCAGTCAATATACTCTGCAATACACATTTATAGAACCCAGCATTTGCAGTGTATTTTGTGTTTACAGTTTTATAGAAGTTTGTCAAATTTTTAAATGTCATGCAAAATAAATGTTGGTTCCCTAGGACCATTGATCTGGAGAGGAATCTTGGGGTGTACATCTACAGCTTTCCAAAAGTGGCAACCTGGAATGGTAAAGCAGCCATACAGCATACTTCATCAACTGATTGTGGTACTGAGTACAAATCGGGAAACTTAAGCAGTTATTAAAACTTTGGTAGACTACATTTGGAATATTACATAGACCACTACAGCACAATGCTGTGCTGAACTTTTAACCTACTTCAAGATCAATATAACCGTTCCCTCCTACATGAGCCCCCATTTTCCAATCACTCATGTGCCTAATGTATTTGCCTCTACCACCAGGGAGGGAGTATGGCAGGGAGTTTCATACACTCACTGCTCCCAGGTAAAGGTTTACTTCTGCCACGCTCCCGCATTTTCCTCCAAATATATTAAAATTATACCCTTCTTATTAGCCTACCAAGTTTCTGGCTATCCACTCCATCTCTCTTTACATCGTGTACACCTCATTTCTCATCCTTCTGCTTCAAAGAGAAAAACACTAGCTGTCGCAACTTGTCCCCATAAAGACACGCTCACTAGTTCAGGCAGCATCCTTGTAAAGACCTGCATATCTCTAAAGCTTCGTACATCGTTCTCTTGAAACGACCAGAACTGAACCGTCCAGTGCAACCAGTTCTGTAGAGCTGGACCTCGTGGCTCTTGAACCCGATTCTGATTAATTAAAAAAATAGGCCAACGCACTATGCGCTTCCTTTTTATCAGTAGTTGGATTTTAAATCGGAACGGAAAGCAAAACAAACTTTCTGGAGAAACTCACCGTGTGGCCCAGCATCTGTTGGGTGGGGGGGGGGGAAGCCCACGTTGCTGGTCAAGAAAACCCTACAGAAATTTAGCGTGATAGTGGGGAAGGAAAGGTTAAAGGAAATTTAAAGTACCTCAGGTGGGACTTCCTCGATAAGCAAAGCGCCATCGCTTTCGGCCGAACGGTCGCGCACCATCACAATCTGAACCGACCACCCAACCCGCACGTCATCAAAATACAATGCTGACCCTGTCACCGGCGGCGGCGTCCATTGGAGACTTGGAACGTCCATCAACCGCGGAGTCGCAATTTTAGCGAAAGACCGGTCTCCTTTATTCCTCGCCCCGCCCATCTAACGAGAACCTTGCGGTTACTTATCTCGCCTCGCACTGCTTCCCCGCTTCCTCCCAGCCGGCTATCCACCTCGGCAGCGAACCCACCTCTAATTCATTCGCTTTCATCAACTGATTCATTTGGTTGTAAGAGGCTTAAGCCTGTTTTCACTTACATAATCCCGGGAAAGAAAAAGAACGGCATCCTTGCGCCGTTATTAACACAAAACGACGTTTTGAATCTTATTATGAGGAACATACGGAATCATTCGCGAAGGTAGGTGACGGTAGAATCGCCGGCGGTTCTCCACCACCCCTCCCCCGATAATTCTTTAATTTCTATCCCTTTTGTTCTCACACTGGGTCGTTTCTCGCCGCACAGTTCTTAAACCGTCCCTTTGTAAAGCAGAAGAAAATGAATGTGGGTCGGAGGGTTTCAGTGTTGGGGAAGGAAAATACGAAAAACTACACCTTGTTCTTAATATTTTTGGGCTTTGGATGTATTTCACGTTAGAGAAAACGCCGGTATGAAATTCAGCGTCTCGTCAAATAACTATTTTTAGTTGACGTACGATTTAAAACAGTTTGACTTCTGACAATTCGGCACCGATGCCAGTTTGCACGTCTTTATGCGTGTCGAAAACATAACCAGACTCAATTGTGCTTTTATTTTGGATGGGAGGGATTTGGGGAACAAATGACCGTCAGAGAACCGGTTCAGCGATTGATCGGTGGGCATATTATTATTTTTTAATTGTCGCCGGTTTTTGGTGTTGGAATTATTGCTGCGGGAAATAATTAGGGGGTGGGGTTTCATTGCCGCAGTCTGCGTCCTCGATTTGCACGCTGGCCAAGCTTTGCGGGAATGTTATTCAGATATCTGGCACCTCCAAAGGAGCCCCAGAGCTATTTTGCATTTAACCGGGGGGGGGGGGGAGGAGGAGGAGACTCATCGAGTCAATTTGTAGGGTGGGGCAAGGCACATAATCTAAATGCTCCATCTATTTCAGTAGCTGAGACCTCAATCGATAAAGCTAACCTTCGGACTAGCTACTCTTTTAAAAGAAATTGCCGTTTTATCTTCGCATGCCAGTTGCTTATAAATTCCATTCTATTCTCTTTGTTTTCTGCGCCGTGAAGCGCATTGAGTGGCAACCTTGCCGTTTCTTTAGCAGTTTTGTCTGTTTTTTGAGGCCGAGTTGCTAGCTCGACGCTCAAGCCGGTGCGGATGAAAATCATGCAAGGAGCTGGCCTGATTCGAACCCGTGACAACTCACCTCGAAGTCTGGTTCAGATGTCACTACACCTCCGGCTAATTGTATTTCTTTATTCTCCTGTAAATGCCTGTAAGAAATGAATCTCAAGGTAATATATGGAGATACCCATACTTTGATAATAAAATTTACATTGACTCTGAACAAAACATTAAATCTGCCGTGTCCAGATCCACCAGTGGGCAAACACGAGGACATCTGCAGATGCTGGAAATTCAAGCAGAAAGGGGTACTTCCACGGGATCCACCACCAAGCACATCTCCTCCCCCCTTTCTGCTTTCCACAGGGATTCGCTCCCTATGCGACTCCCTTGTCCACTCGTCCCCCCCATCCCTTCCCACCGATCTCCCACCCAGCTCTTATCCTTGTAAGCGGAACAAGTGTTACACCTGCCCTTACACTTCCTCCCTCACCACCATTCAGGACCCCAGACAGTCCTTCCAGAAGTGAGGCGACATTTCACCTGTGAGTCGGCTGGTGTGGTATACTGCATCCGGTGCTTCCGGTGTGGCCTTTTGTATATTGGTGAGACTGACGCAGACTGGGAGACCATTTTGCTGAACACCTACGCTCGGTCAGCCAGAAAACGCAAGATCTCCCAGTGGCCACACATTTTAATTCACTCTCATTCCCATTCTGATATGTCTATCCATAGCCTCCTCTACTGTCAAGATGAAGCCACACTCGGGTTGGAGGAACAGCACCTTATATTCTGTTTGGGTAGCCTCCAACCTGGTGGCATGAACATTGATTTCTCTAATTTCTGTTTTTGCCTCTCCTCCCCTTCTTACCCCATCCCTGATTTATTTATTAATTATTTTCCCCCTATTTTAGTTGTTATTTTTTCTCTGTCCCTCTCACAATCACTCCTTGCCGGCTCTCCATCTTCTTCTGACTGTACTTCTTCCTATGGACGCTGTGGACATGGCAGATTGAATGTTTTGTTCAGAATCAAAGTAAATTTTATCAAAAGTGCTCAAGCTCCTCGGTATTGTCATATTGTAGATGTTAACAAGGAAGCATAGAATTAAATGCATGTGGTGCTATCAAATTTGTTCTGTATTTTCACATCCATTTCAAATGGACATTTTTAAAGTGGCAGATAAACTGAATTTTTGTTGTGTGACATTTGTGGAGAATTGAAATGCACAATCTAATTGATGGTGTTGGCCAGGTCAATCTATTTTCTTTGATTCTTCTATTAAAAACAACATTTTGGTTCATTCATGGAAAAGTCATTGGAACAAAACCAAAAGACAGGATTAATTCTATCCAGAAAGACAGGAATTAATTAAAGGTGGCGAGGATGGCTTTCTTAAGAGGCAATTGTGTCCGTGTAATTTGATTGAATTTTTGAAGATGTAATCAAGTCTTTTGGGAGTGGTGTCGTTCATATGGACTCACTTATGTTTGACAAAATCTCACGCGGGAGACTCGTTTGGAAGGTAAAATCTGTTGGGCCCTAGAGATGTTGACAAATAGGAAACAAAATTCCCTTCATAAAAGGAGGAACAAGATGTTTGTGAAGAATTGATTTGTGATTAGCATCTTTTGATCAGTGGTGTAATACAGGGATCAGTGCTGGGACTGCAAAATTTTTACATTTTGCAGATGTAAAATAGTGGTGAAAGTGACTTGAGCAATGCAATGACATGCAAAATTTATTCTCAATAAGCTTGAGGATTTGCATTATGTATATACAATGAATGGTAGGCTCAGTGTAGCATTGAGGAACAGATGGATCAGGTGTACAGGCTGAAGGATCTCTAATAATGACAACACACGTACAATGCCAACCACAGCATCCTCCCTGCTCGTCCCAGTTGCCCATATTCAGCCTATCACCCTCGAAGCCCTTCCCTTGTATCTACCCAAGAATACCTCTTGAGTGTTGCACTTGTACCTACCTTGACTATTTAACTCTGACAGCTCATTTCAGGTGCTCACTATTTCTACGTAAAGAAGTTGCCTCTTGGGTCTCTTAGATTCCCACTCTCTTATCTTGTATCTAATCCCTCTAGTTTTGGACTCCCCAACCTGGAGAAGAGACTGTGATCATCCACCTCGTGATTTATAAAAATTTCAGTGATATAACCCCTCATTCTTCTGTGCTCCAGAGAATAAAGATCCAGAGTGGTGTCTAGAAAACAACCTCTCCCTCAATGTTCCAAAAACAAAGGAGCTGGTTGTGGACTACAGGAGGAATGGAGACAGGCTCACCCTTATTGACATCAATGGATCTGGGGTTGAGAGGGTGAGCAGCTTTAAGTTTCTCGGTATCCACATCAGTGAGGATCTCACGTGGTCTGTGCAAACTGGCTGTGTGGTGAAAAAAGTACAACAGTGCCTCTTTCACCTCAGATGGTTGAAGAAGTTTGGCATGAGTCCCCAAATCCTAAGGACTTTCTACAGGGGCACAGTTGAGAGCATCCTGACTGGCTGTATCACTGCCTGGTATGGGAACTGTACTTCCCTCAATTGCAGGACTCTGCAGAGTGGTGCGGACAACCCAGCACATCTGTAGATGTGAACTTCCCACTGTTCAGGACATTTCCAAAGACAGGTGTGAAAAAAGGGCCTGAAGGATCATTGGAGACCTGAGTCAACCCAACCACAAACTGTTCCAGCTGCTGCCATGTGGGGATCAGTACCGCAGCATAAAAGCCAGGACCAACAGGCTCCGGGACAGCTTCATACACCAGGCCATCAGACTGATTAATTCATACTGATCCAATTGTATTTCTATGTTATATTCACTGTCCTGTTATACATACTGTTTATTACAAACTACTATAAATTGCACATTTAGATGGAGATGTAACGTAAAGATTTGTACTCGTGTATGTGAAGAATGTAAGGAATGAAGTCAATTCAATTCAACCTCTCCGTTTAAGTCTGGCTCTCTAGTCCAGGCAGCATCCTCAAATCAATCCTGCACATGCTCTGGCTAGAAGCATCTTTTCTATAACAGTGACCAAAACTTGTCACGCTACTCCAAGTGTGGTCTCACCAGTGACTTGTAACTGCAAAATAATGTCCATTCTCCTGAACTGGATTCCCTGACTGATGTCGGGTGTGCTGCTAAATCCCTTCTTTACCACTCTGTCCACTTGCTTGGCAGCTTTCAGCAAACAGCAGTTGTATTTCCAGATCCCTCTGTTCTGTGCACATGTTGGTGCTCTGCCATTCACCTATATAAGTCCTGCCCTGGTCTGACTCATAAAAAAAGACTCGCTTCATAATATGTTGAAATCCATAATTTGTCTCCATAACTGATCAAGATAGCTTTGTAATTCATTGCGTAACACCCTGGGAGAGGTTTCTCTGCTAACATAATGGTCTTTCAGCAGGAGCAGTGTTTGGGTTGTGGTGAGAGATGATGGGTGATTTGGAATGTGAGCTGGATCTTTTGATCGGTGGGAGATGAAGAGGGAAAGATGCAGGAGATAACCGGTTGTAGGATTCTACCTGGTGGGGGACCGTGATTCAATGGAGAGGTGCCACAGTCAGTTGAGGTTTGGTGAATTATTACTTTTGGAACAGTTGAGCTCCAGCTTGCCCACTTGTGACTGTTTAATTATAATGGGCCCTTTTTGGTTTTTCTTTTCTTTACTGACCCTTTAGTTAAAATTCATAAATACAACTCCTTTAATCGTATGCAGTGTGCTGTCTGTTATTTCTGAGCTACAACAGGGTAGCAAATTACACAGCATCCACCCAAACCGGGGTTCAGAGCCGCCTCTATCTTATGGGTTTGACAGGACTGGAGTGTGTATTCCCTAGCCTTGCGCAGCCATGGAAACCCGCGGGGTTTTAATTGCAGTGTCAAGGAAACCCCCTAATTTGATGGTGAGGAACTACAAGTACCTGGGGATGCACCTGGATGAATGACAGACTTGAGTGGAGCACCAACACAGAGGCTGTGTACAAGAATGGCCAGGGTCACCTCTACTTTCTGAGGAGACTGAGGTCTTTTGGAGTATGCAGGCCTCTCCTTCACATGTTCTATCGGTCTGTTGTCGCCAGTACAATCTATGTGGTGGAATGCTGGGGCAATGGCATCAACACAGGTGATGCCAACAGGCTCAATAAACTGATTAGAAAGGCTGGCTCTGTTATAGGAGTCAAACTGGACACACTGGAGGTTGTGGGAGAGCAGAGGACCCTATAGAAAACCCTGACAGTTCTGGACAATCTTTCTCACCCTCTGCATGCCACCTTGGCTGAACAGAAGAGCACTTTTAGTAATAGACAACTGTGCTGCTCCAAGGAGTGCTATGAGGTCATTAGGCTCTATAATGAGTTGACCTATAGCCAGGGGAATTGATGACCCCCTCCTGTTTTGAGTTACTATTTGAGGTAACTTTTTTTTAGTCATCCTTACCTTTCTAATATTTGTACATCTGTGCACTTGTAATGCTACCATGACACAGTAATTTCTTTTGGGATCAATATAGTATCTATTACATAGAGCCTATAAAATGTGTTCCCACCCACCCCCCAAGAAGTTTTCATGTTTTATTATATTACCACGTTGAATCACAGTGGATTTAATTTGATTCTTTTTGACACTGATCAACAGAACAAGACTCTGTGTTAAAGTGAAAACAGATCTCTACAAAGTGATCTCAATTAATTACAAATATAATACAGAAAAAAAACTTGATTGCACCCTTTCAAGTCAGAATTTATTAGATGCACCTTTGGCAGCAATTACAGTCTTGAGTCTGTGTGGATAGGTCTCTATTAGCTTTACACATTAGGACACTACAATTTATCCCCATTCTTCTTTACAAAACTACTCAAACTCTGTCTGATTGTTGTGAGTGAACAGCCCTTTTCGTGTCCAGCCACAAATTCTCAATTGGATTGCTGTCTGGACTCTGACACGGCCACTCCAGAACATTGTGTTTAAACCATTCCTGTACAGCCTTAGCTTTATGCCTGGTCATTGTCTTGCTGGAAAACAAATCTTGTCCCAAGTCACAGTTCTGTTGCAGACTGCATCAGGTTTTCTCCAGGATTTTCCTGTATTTTGCTACATTCATTTTGCTGTCAAAAACATAATCATCTTACTGTGAAGCATGGTGACTGCATCATGTTGTGGGAATGCTTCACTCCAGCAGGCCCTGGAAGGCTCGTGAAAGTAGAGGGTAAAATGAATGCAGCAAAATACAGGGAAACTGGGAGATTCTGAAGTAGGCTGGAAGGTTCTATGGTCTGATGAAACTGAATTGAGCTTTTTGGCCATCGTGCTTTCTGGTAAACCAGCTGAGATTTCATGGGAGGTTTTTTTTCCAACAGTGGCTTTCTCTCCCATTGAAGCTGTGACAGGTGAAGCACCCGGGCAGCAGTTGTATGTGCAGTCTCTCTCATCTCGGCCACTGTAGCTTGTAACCCCTCCAGAGTTGTCATGGGTCTCTTGGTGGCCTCTCTCACTAGACCCCTTCTTGCACGGTCACTCACTTTTTGCGGACAGCCTGCTCTAGGCAGATTTACAGCTGTGCCGTATTCTTTCCATTTCTTGATGATTGACTTAACTGTACCTCAAGGGATTTTCACAAACGAGAAAATCTGCAGATACTGGAAATCCAAGCAACATGCACAAAATTTTGGAGGAACTCAGCAGGGCAGGCAGTATCTGGGAAAAGAGTACAGTTGACATTTTGGGAATCCAGGTAGATAAGATTGTAAAGAGAGCGTCTGGTACATTGGCCTTCATACATCAAAGTACTGAGTACGGAGTTGGAATATCATGTTGCAGTTGTAGAAGACATTTATTAAGACAAAATTTGGAGTATTAGGTGCATTTGTAGTCACCACTTACAGGAAAAACATCAATAAGATTGAAATGGGACAGAGAAAATTTACAAGCATGTTACCAAGACTTCAGTTTCTAAGTTATAGGGAATGATTCGATAGGTTTGGACTTTATTCCCTGGAGTGCAAGAGAAGGAGGTGGCATTTGAGATGTAACAGGAAGAAAATTCCTTGTTAGCTGCGGTGATTGTACGTGCAAAGTCCATGATAGTGTGCTTGGTGTGTTGTAAGCATCAATTCTCGGCTATTGTTCATACTCTACATGTTCCCATTAGGTTGGATTATTTCAAACCACAAGGTGAATTACTATAGCTATTAAGATAACACATATATTTGTCTAATCACAAACAAGAGAGAATCTGCAGATGCTGGAAATCCAAGCAACATGCACAAAATGCAGGAGGAACTCAGCAGGCCGGGCAACATCAATGGAAAAGAGTGCAGTTGACGTTTTGGGCTGAGACCCTTCATCAGGACTTGAGGAAAAAAAGATGAGTCAGATTAAGAAGTGTGGGGGAGGGGGGGAGTGGTGAAGTAGAGCTGGAACGTTGCGATAAAAGGCTGGAGAAAAGAGAATCTGATGGGAGAGGACAGAAGGCCATGGAAAAGGGGAAGAGCACCAGGAGGTGGTGATGGGCAGGTAAGGAGATAAGATGAGAGGGAATGGTGCAGGGTGGGGGGGGGGGGGGGGAAATTGATAACATGCTTTTATTTTTAGCCGATTAGACTACTGTAATGTATTCTTTTTCAGGTCTGCCCAAGATATATACATAGCTGCTGTAGCCTGTTCAAAATGCAGCAGCAAGAGGGTTAAGCAAAAAAAACCATCTGAGCACGTTTCACTGGTTTTGTTATCATTGCACTGGCTGCCTGAGTCCTTTAGGATCAATTTTATAATACTTGTTTGTATATAAGGCTCTGAATAATCTAGCTCTTCTGTATATTTTGGAGTATCTATCCCCTTACATCCCTAATCATAATCTTAGATCCACAAAAACTGGTTTGCTTAGTGTTCCTAGAGACAAGGACACAGTACTGCAGATGCTGGAAACCTAGAGCAATACACAATGTGCTGGAGGAGCTCAGCAGGTCATGCAGCATATACAGATGGGAATAAACAGTCGATGTTTCGGGCTGACACCCTCTTTCATGAAGAACCCGCACACTGCATACAAGAACTAGTGTTAGGCCTTTTGCTTTACTGCACCAAGAATCTGGAATACTGAGTTGAACCAGGCTAATTTTGGGGAATTCTTAAACACTACTTAAAACCTTATTTTTAATATTTGGATTAGGATAATTTTTAGTTCAGATTACTTAAATGACTGGTGTTGATTACACTTGTATCATCTGGCGTGAAATATATTTTACATTTCAAAATACATTTTGAAATACAATAATGCTTATGATTTTTAATTTTCTTGTATTTTTATACACTCACTCACTACCTTGTCTGCAAGCTTCTAGGTGTTGAGTTGCTGCCATATGATTGGCTTATTAGACATCTGCATTAACAAGCAGGTGTATCTAATAGAGTGGCCATTGACTGTATTTCACATAGAGGTGGGTGGGTGTTTTTTTTTACTCCCCAATAAGCCGTATTCAATATGTGATGACATTGCAGAGAGTATTCCCCAAATTCAGAAATCCTCGCCAGTTTTAAATGCTAGAACTCCATACCTAATAACTCAAATGGAGCTCCTTCACTAAAAGTGATTCAAAACAGCAACTTTATTGAAGTTAACTGTAAATGGACATTAAATGCTATCAATGTCTGAAATGAACACGAGTGCAGAAACAGACCCATACCTTAAATCTATCCCCTGATCTACTGGGAAACAGCTTCCTAATATCTAACCTATCTGCCCCCCTCAGTTTTGTTTTACTTAGTCGGATCGAGCCTCCTTTTCTTCCTGAGAAGACAAGCCCACTCTCCCCTCTCTCCTCATCTTGAATTTCCTCTGAATTCTGCAGTGAGAAGGCACAGGCAAGGACGGTGTTTTGATTATCCTTTGTCCTTGGTTCTGTGTAGGTAGGATGGCAGCTAGAACAGTGGAATGCTCCTCCTGCAAGATGTTGGAAGTCAGCTCCTGACAAACTGGGACAAAGAACTGTACTCAAGATCATTAAGAAAGCTGAGGGCTTCATAGTTGAGATTTTTTCCGAGGTGGTCACACCCTGGCTGTAAGCTTCAGATAACGGGTAATTACTAGGAGAGGTCAGGCAAGTAGGCTTTTGGTTCTGCTGTGGCCATTCCTCTCAGCAACAAGTATGCTCAAGTATATTCAGGGCATAGGGGTGCACAACTTACTATCAGTGTAGGACAGCTGCAAGCAGACAACTGCTCTGCAATGTGGCCAGCTGCAATGCTCAGCAGGAAAGGCTGAAGACAGGGTGGGGGGGGGGTGCAATAGTGACAGGAGTCCCAGTGATGGAGTAAAGGGATAGGTAAATAGGGGTATAGATTAAAAGGCAATGATTAGCTAATGATCAATTACCTTCTAGGTACCTTACATTAGTTGCTGGGCGGCCAAAAGGGAACCTTACCCAGCAACAAGTGACATACCAGAGATTGTTCCCTAATAGGTTAGATGTAGGTTCAAATAAGGAATTGTCTGATCACACAAAGCATCTCGAGGTGTAACATAGCTAAATATGGGTAAGATAGCATAGGGGGGTAGAATGTTCGAGAATAGGGGAAAGTATCAGCATGAGGGACTAACGTATCCAGGCTGGCTTTGGCAGAAAATAATTATAACTAACCAATGATGATTTTACATTTCGTTGTATCTTAGCATGTGATTGAAACTATTCTAAAATGATATTAACTTATGTAATTATAATATTTCCTGTAATGATCAATGTTATAAATTGTGTGGAATTGTGCTTTGGGGGGAGTGCAGTGTCCGGACTGGCTCTTTGGGAGATCAGTCTGTAACCTCCCCCATAGCATGCTATGAATAAAGAGTTAAAGTTTTATCGCTTGTTTTATGGTTTTATTGCATCCTTGTTGGTACTTGCGCCTTTGCATCGGGTGGATCCGTCTTTGGTACCAGGATCAATGACATCTCTGAGCAGCTGCAGAAAATTCAAGGGGATTGGCAAACCGCCAGACATCATTGTACACATTATTTCAAGTGAACAAGGTATTAAACCCTGCAGAATGAGTATACGAAGTTAGGCAATAATAAAACTGAATCCTGGAGTAGAAAGAGAGACCAGATGAGCATATGGCTGAAGAGCTGGTGTGGGGGCAAGGATTCAATTCTGGGATCATTGGGATTTCTTCTGGGGTAGAGTTGACCTGTGCAAGATGGCCAGGTGGCCTGTGAACCACTGTCCGGCACGTTGTGTCTTGCTCTAGATTTCCAGCATCTGCAGTACTTTTTGTGTCCTTGTCTCTAGAAACACTAAACAAACCAGTTTTTGTGGATCTAAGATTGTGCTCCCGATGTGGCCATTTATACATTGGGGGAGACCCACCGCAGACTGGGAGACCGTTTCGCCGAACACCGGCGCTCGATCCTCCAGTAGTGGCGGGATCTCCCTGTGGCCACACACTCCAATTCCACAGACCACTCCCACTCCGACATGTCTGTCCATGGCCTCCTCTACCGTCAAGATGAGGCCACACGCAGGTCGATAGAGCAATACCTTATCTCCCGCCTAGGTAGCCTCCTTCCTACCGGCATGAACACATCCAACTCACTGACCTCTGTTGATACCCCTGCCCCCCACCCTTACCCCCATCTCTATCTATTATTTTAGTCTGGTTCTCTTTCTCTCTCTTCTCTCCCCCCCACTATAATCTCTCCCCCCAGCCCTACCTTTCTTTCTCTTTTATTTCCCATAATTCTCCACCTTCCCCTTAGCCCATTTCCCTCCAGCCTATCACTTCCTAGCTCTCTGCTTTATCCCTCCCCCCCCCCCCCACTTTTTATTCCCCCCTCGACCATCCCATGTTACTTCACTGTTGATGAAGGGTTTCGGCCCAAAATGTCGTTATTACCTCCTCTCATAGATGCTATCTGGCCTGCTGAGTTCTGCCAGCATTTTGTGTTTTTTATTTATTTCCAGCATCTGCAGATTCACTCGTGTTGCATTATAGTAGTCTAATTGGCTAAAAATAAAAGCATGTTTCAATTTTTCTGCTGCTTGAGATGTTCCTTAAATGAAAGAATGCAATCGTAATATGATTAGTAAGTGATTTGAAATTTAGGTAAGTCAATAATAATGCCCAAATTCTTTACTTGTGGCTTGATTTGTAAAGCCAGATGATCAAGTTATCTCTTAAGATACATACTTTTATTACCACCAATAACCAAAATTTTTTTCCTTATTGATTTAAAAAAAAATTCAAATCCATCCCTTCTGTAATTCCAGACTGGAGGGTTTAGAGCCTCAGGGTCACCTGGCTTAATAGTTTCCTAGTAGCCATCCATTTTAATTCCACCTCCCATTCCAACATGTCAATCCATGGTCTCCTCTACTGTCAGGATGAGACGACACTCATGCTGGAGGAGCAACATGTTATGTTCCATCTGCGTAGCCTCCAACCTGATAGCATGAAAACTGATTTCTCAAACTTCCAGTAAAGTACCCCCCCGCCACCATTCCCTCTCACCGTATCTCCTTATCTGCCCATCACCACCTCCTGGTGCTCCTCCCCTTTTTTTTGTTCCATGGCCTTCTGTCCTCTCCCATCAGATTCCCTTTTCTCCAGCCCTTCAACTCAACGTTCCAGCTCTTTACTTTACCCCTCCCTTCATACTTTCTTAATCTGACTCATCTTTTTTCCTCCAGTCCTGATGAAGGGTCTCGGCCCAAAACTTCAACTGCACTCTTCCATAGATACTGCTCGGCCTGCTGAGTTCCTCCAGCATTTTTTGTGTGTGTTGCTTGGATTTCCAGGATCTGCAGATTATGGTTAGACAAATACATTTGTGTTGTCTGCATAGCTACAGTAATTCACCTTCTGTTTTGAAATAAACTGACCTAATGGGAACATGTTGAGTATGAACAATAGCCAAGAATTGATCCTTACAACACACCAAACACACTATCATGGACTTTGAACGTATAATCACCACAGCTAACAAAAAATTTTCTTCCTGTTACATCTCAAATGCCCTCTCCTTCTCTTGCACTCCAGGGAATAAAGTCCAAACCTATCGAATCATTCCCTATAATTTAGAAACTGTAGTCCTGGCAAAATGCTTGTAAATTTTCTGTCCTATTTCAATCTTATTGATGTCTTTCCTATAGGTAGGTGGCCAGAACTGCACGTAATACTCCAAATATGGTCTTAATAAATGCCTTCTACAACTTCAATATGATATTCCAGCTTCATACTCGGTACTTTAATTTATGAAGGTCACTGTGCTAGAAGCTCTCTTTACAACCTTATCTACCTGGATGCCACTTTAAAGAATTAAGGATCTGTCTTTTCAGATTCCTTTGTTCTATCTCAATGTTGAGTGCTGATGTAACTGAAGAAATGCCGCAAGACATAGGCAGTAGTGTGGCTTTATAGGTAAGAGAATTTCATCTTCAGAAAAAGGTGACAGAGAATGTCAAATCTTTATGGGTGGAGTTAAGAAATTGCAAGGGTGTTTTTAAAAAAAATCATTAATGGGAATCATATATAGGCCTCCAAATAGTAGCCTTTAATAGTAGCCAAATAGTAGGGTTAAGGTTGCAAAGGAAGATGGAAAGAGCATCGAATAAGATAATATGACAATTGGAATGAGGGACTTCCAATGTGCAAGGGGATTAGGGAAATCGGGTTGGTGTTGGATCGCAGGAGAGAATTTGTTGAATGCATATGAGATGGCTTTTTAGAGCCGCTTGTGATTGAGCTCACAAGGGGAAAGGTTATCTTAGATTGGTGTTGTGTAATAACTCAGTTTGTATGGGCTTGCCCAGGTGGATTGGAGGGGATACTGGCTGGGTTGAAGGTGGAACAGAGGTGGATGAAGTTTCTGGGAGTATTTCACAAGGCACAGGATAGATATGTCCTACAGAAGAAGCTCTCAAATGGCAGGACTAGGCTACTGTGGCTGGCAAGGGAAGTTAAGGACTCCATAAAATCCAAGGAAAGGGCAAAAATGAATGGGAAGTTGGATGATTGGGAACCTTTTAAAATCCACCAAAAGGCAACTAAAAACAACTATAAGAAGGGAAATGGTGAAATATGAGGGCAAACTAGCTGATAATATAAGGTAGGATACTAAAAGCTTTTTCAGTTATTTGAAGAATGAAAGGAAGGTGAGAGTTGATATTGGACAACTGGAAAATGATGCTGGTTAGGTAGTATTGGGAGACAACGAAATGGCAGATGAACTTAATGGGTACTTTGTATATGTCTTCACTGTGGACAGTGTGCCAGAGGTCCATGAGTGTCAGGGAACAGGAGTGAGTGCTATTGCTATTACAAAGGAGAAAGTGCTAGTGACATTGAAAGGTCTTAAGGTGATAAGTCACTTGGACCAGATGGACTACATTCCATATTCTGAAAGAGGTTGCTGAAGAGATAATGGATGCATTGGTCATGATCTTTCAAGAATCATTTGATTCTGGTATGATCCCGGAGGACTGACAAACTGCAAATGTCACTCCACTCTTTAACAATGGAGGAAGACAAAAGAGGAAACTGCAGGTTGAGAAAGTGTTGGAGTGTATTTATTAAGGATGAAGTTTTGGAGTACTTGAAGACTATTGATAAAACAAGACGAAGTAAGCATGGTTTCTGTAAAGATTTTCTTGCCTGAAAATCTGTTAGAATTCTTCGAAGAAGTAACAAGCAGGGTGGACAAAGGTTGTCATGTGCTTAGATTGTCAGAAGGTATTTGTTAAGGTACCTCACATGAAGCTGCTTAACAAGATAGTTCCTATGATGTTACAGGAAAGGTACTGGCACAGATAGAGGAATGGCTGACATGTAGGAGGTAATAAGTGGGAATAAAGGGAGCCTTTTCTGGTTGGCTGCCAGAGACTAGTTGTGTTCCTCAGGGGTCAGTATTGGGACAGCTACTTTTCCCATTGTTTGTCAATGATTTGGATAATGGAATTAATGGCTTTGTGGCAAAGTTTACAGATGATATGAAGATAGGTTGAGGGGGAGGTAGTGCTGAGGAAGCGATGTGATTGCAACAGGACTTAGATTGGAAGGATGGGCAAGATAGTGGCATATGGAATACAGTGTTGGGAAATGTATGATAATACATTTTGTTAAAAGGAACAATAATGCAGCCTATTACGAAATGTGGAGAAAATTCAAAAATCAGAGGTGCAGAGGGACTTGGGAGTCCTTGTGCAAGAATCCCAACCCAAAAGGTTAATTCACAAGTTGAGTCTGTGGTAAAGAAGGCAAATGTAGTGTTGGCATTTATTTCAAGGGGAATAGAATATAAAAGCAAGGAGATAACGCTGAGCCTTTATAAGACACTAGTCGAGCCACACTTGGAGTATTGTACAGGTGTCCCCGCTTTTTGAAAGTTCGTTTTACGACAACTCGCTTTTACGAAAGACCTACATTAGTACCTGTTTTCGCTAGCCAAAGAGGATTTTTGCTTTTACGAAAAAAAAAGACTCCTACTTTATACATGTGTCTACCCCAAGAAAGACTACAATGACTGTGAAGCCTTGTGCAGGCAGTTGTTTGCGCATGCGTGTATATGCGCGTGTGTGTGCGTGCATATGCGTGTACATGCGTAGGCATGTATGTGCACCTGCGTGTATGTGCCGATTTTCGGCTCACTGTTTTCCTGATTTTGAGTGAAACTACACTGTACCTACAATATTTCTACTTTCTATAGGGTGCGTATTTATCATATCATTCCTGCTTTTACTATATGTTAGTGTTATTTTAGGTTTCACGAGTGAATCTGCAGATGCTGGAAATAAATAAAAACACAAAATGCTGGCAGAACTCAGCAGGCCAGACAGCATCTATGGGAGGAGGTAGTGACGACGTTTCGGGCTGAAACCCTTTATCAGGAGTGAAGAAACATGGGATGGTTGAGGGCGGATGAGAAGTGGGGGGAGAGATCACTTCTTAATTTGCTGTGCTCCAATGAAAGAAAGTCCTAACCTGCTTGCCCTCTCTCTATAACTGACAACATCCTTGTACATCTCCTCTGGATTCTTTACTGTTCAATGGCATCCTTCCTAGATCATGGGAACTAAAATTGAACGCAGTATTCCATATGCTGCCTCACCAATGACTTGTACAACTGCAACACAATATCTCAACATCTATACTGAATGCCCTGACTGAAAAAGAAAACTGCCTTCACCATCCTCTTGATGAAGGGTCTCGGCTTAAAACGTTGACTGTTTATTCTCATCCACAGATGCTGCCTGACCTGTTGAGCTCCTCCGTCAGATTGTGTGTATTGCTCTAGACCAGGGGTGGGCAAACTTTTTGACTTGAGGGCCACATAGGGTTATAAAATTTGACAGGAGGGCCGGACCAGGAGCAGATGGACGGAGTGTTTTGGTAATACACCTCATAAGAGAAAATAAGATATCATGGGATATGTAGAAAACGTGCTTTAATTTCAATTGAAAATGAACAAATGCATTACAACAAAATATCTGTCTTTGAAGTCCCATGGTATTTAGCTATTTATTGAAATGACTTTTAAAACACTGAAAATTAAATGAATAAGATACAGCTTTTTTTAAATAGTAACAGTTATTATTTTAAAGCACTGAAAATTCTGTTATCCTTCAAGATATTATCATCATCACTCTCCTCCTGACTGACTTTATTTCAAAAACGGTAGGAGATGCAGGTCTACTTGTCCTGCTGCTTCTTATTCAATTGTCCCTTGTGCCAAAACTCAACAACGACCCGCACAATGACAGAACAGTGAGAGCGCGCCAGTATGCAGAGCGCGTTATTTGATCTGGAGCGCATTTTTTATTTTGAGAACGTACGTGCACCTGCGCACTACTCATGTCCATCACTTAACAGAAATGACATGTAACATGTAAGGCTTATTGAAAAAAATATTTTCAAATGCATTTTTTACATAACACAACGAAGAAACTTATTTTTAATTTCAGTGGGAACAGTGTTGTTGGTCTCCCTTTTTAGCCAGCGCATCAAAGTCTGGATTTAGTTTTGTTGTGGCGATTCTCAGGATGGATCTGAGGTGTTGGTCAGTTAACTTGGATCTGTGGCTGGCTTTGTTGATGTTCATGACGCTGAACGCCTGTACACACAAATAGGTTGAGCCGAACAACGAGTAAAGCGCAAATGTGGAGTAATACGCTGCACCTCAACAAAGGTCAATGTGTAGCGGTGTGCTACATGCAGCGCTAAAATTACGACATGGAGTCGGTAACTGCAGTCGAAGAAAAAAAAACTTTATTCGAAATCCCCAGCCTCACTGTTAAGCCTCCCTCAACCAGCCCCCCTGCGCAGAGGATCCAAAGCTCTGTGCTCGCAAATCCCGCAGGCTATCTCCCTTAGCCGGAATGCTGGCTAATTGTGAGCCGGTTCAGATGTGCCAGGAAATGGGTCGCCACAAATGTATATAGAGTGCGTCATCTATTGGGAAAACGCCAGAATTGTAGGGGAAAAACGTTAACAAGGTTTATTAATATAATTTCATCAAGTTCTGCGGGCCGGATTAAAAAGCTTAACAGGCCGCATATGGCCAGCGGGCCGTAGTTTGCCCATGCCTGCTCTAGACTACCAGCCTTTGCAGTACCATTGCATCTAGGTTCACGATCCTCTTTTTCTGCCATGCTGTTTTCAGGGAACATTTGTGTTTGCACTCCTTGTCCTGATGAAGGGTCTCACCCTGAAGTGTCGACTATTTATTCCCTTCCATAGATGCTGCCCGACCTGTTAAATTTTCCAGCATTTTGTATGTGTTACTTGTAGTTTGCACTCCTAGCTCCCTCTGTTCTACGACAATCCTCAGGGCACTATTATTCATTGTGAATTTCATACCCCCATGTGCCTTTCCCAACATTCCAGATTTTGAGCTTTGGTACAGTAAGGAGAAAACAACACACTTTTCTATGTCTCATAAGGTTTTTTTGTTTGCTTTGCAGCTGTGCTCACTTGAGATCTCGCCAGAGTATTGGTAACCGCAGCGCACATAACTGGTGCTGACGTGAAAAATGAGAAAAGCTAGATTCATCTTCAGAGGACCTTTAAAGTAAGATGTGTATATTTAGCATCCTATGTGTCACTTTGAGTTCAGCGTTTTATATAAAAAAAAGAATATTTATGAATTACTGCCTATGTTTAAGTACAGATTGGTGCTCATGAATTTGTTTTCACAGTGCATGATTGTGAAATAATTTGAATGGCATCATTTTACTTGGAGATATCATTCAGTTCTAGTCATCTCATTAAAGGAAGGATGTGGACACTTTAGAGGGAGTGAAGAGGAGATCCAGGTGGTTGCTGCCTGGACTGGAGAGGAGCAACATCTCCTTGTGAGGAAAGGTTAAGTGAGTTGGGGCTTTTTTTCTTTGGAGTGAAGGAGGAGGAAAGGGTGACTGGATAGAGGTGTATTAGAATGGACAATTGATTCCTTTTTCCCCAGGATGGACAAGACTCTGTACAATGAGAGAGCATAGTTGTCAGGTGATTGGAGGGAAGTATAGGGAGTTGGGTCAGTTTTTTTTACACACAATGTGGTAGATATGTGGTTTGGTGGGAGAGGCAGATGCATTAGAGACATTTCCATGCTGTAATTGTTATGTGGTTATATTTCAGAGAGTCTGAGATATGTATATATAAATATATGAAAGAAAAATGGAGGGCTATGCAGGGAAGGAAGTTGGTTAAAAGGTTAGAACCGTAGAACATTACAGCACAGTACAGGCCCTTCAGCCCTCCATGTTGTGCCGACCCATATAATCCTTAAAAAAAAGTACTAAACCCACACTACCCCATAACACTCCATTTTTCTTTTATCCATGTACCTGTCCAAGAGGCTCTTAAATACCCCTAATGTTTTAGCGTCCACCTCCATCCCTGGCAAGTCATTCCAGGCACTCACAGCCCTCTGTGCAGAGAGGGAAAAAAAACAACTTACCCCTGATGTCTCCCCTAAACTTCCCTCCCTTAATTTTGTACATATGCCCTACATTTTGTACATATGTAATTTGATGATACATTTACTTTTAACTTTGAATGTTGGAACAATCTTTATTCTAAATCTACTGTGGGCAAATAACCAATGTCATCATAACCAGACCAAATTCCAGGATTCTACTGAGTGGTTTTCCTTTCAATAATACACCTGCTTCAAAAACAAGTGAAAATAACTAGAGAGAATGTCAGCAGTTATGGGATGGAATCTGGACCCATCCCTCTGTCTCCTGGTACATCAGTGATTGTACAGGACAGGTGAACATTGTGCTGGTATAAGAGACATAGGGCAGAGAACAGGCCCTTCAGCGTACAATGCTGTCACAACATCGTGCACCAAAACACTGTGCTGTATTGTTCTGAGTTGGAATTTTCAAATGAGTTAGGACAGTCAGATAAATTATTTCCAGGATATGCTGTGTACTTAGAGCAATGAGTTATTGGTAAAACATATAACTCAGTATGGTGATGCATATATGAAAATCAACATCTAGTTTGTGTATAGAACCTGTTATCTGATAAGATCTTAAGCTTCTGAATAAAAAGAACATGAGCAATGGGAGCTGGAATAGGTCATCTGGTCTATTGGGTCTGCTCTACCATTCACTGAGATTATTACTGGTCTGGTACCGTAGTGTTCTCGCACAGGTATAAAACTCTGAACTAAACACCGAGTATAAACTGGTCAATGAGGCACGATCCTGGTAAGATTAACCGTTTACTGTTCACTCTTCCACATTAATGTATGGTGAAAACTGTTGATAAAACAATACAAAATATATACAGTATTTGTTTCCTCCTTGGCATCACATGTACATCATAAATACTTGCAAAAATAAAACTACAACAAACTATATTACATTAAAGTACAACATAGTCAGAATCTACCTACGCCATCAACTGCTTTAAATACACTTCAACACAAACTATCCGCAACTCTTTAAATAACAAAGAACATAAACTTTATCAACCGTCATTATTTTTAACAGAATCAGCGTTAACATTTTTGCTTCAAGATATCGATTATTTTATTAACTTACGGCGTTGTTTCTAATGTGTAGAAAGAAAACTTTTCTCGAGCTGATCCTGTACACACAAGCCCCCTCCTTCCCGTTTCTCCAAACCGGTATTTTCCCACAGGACGCAATGAAACTAGGTGTGAAGTCATCGCATGCCACGATATATCACAAACAACAAATTTACTTTCAACAACCTTAACTTTAACTAGAAAATGATTCCAAACAAATTACTAAAGCGAAAATATAATAAACTAAATGAATGCCTTAAGGGCAACAAAGTGCTATTTATTATTACCCCCAAATTCCCTGATCCCTTTAACATAAATTTCTCCTTATCTCAGACCTAACTTTTAATTCTGAAATGGTCCTCTAGTCCTAGATTTTTGCTGGGGGGAATCGTCTTCTATGCATCTTGCCTGATAAGCCCCTTAAGAATTTTGTATGTTTCAATTTGATCTCCATTCTTCTAAACCATGGGATCCTAATCTTTTACTTTTATGCCATTGACTCCCACCATTAACTGAGGGGTCTGTTGACTCTAGGTTGGTAGGCCCTGTTCTAAGCTGAAGAATCCTGCCCCAGACTACTCGATGTCTCCTCACACTGCAAAGCTGCCATCTGTGGAGCCAGTCTTCTGAATCTTATCTGACATACTTCAATGGCAAGAACGTTTTTTCTTGGGTAAGGAAACCAAAACTCTTTACCATACTCCCAAGTGTGGTATCACCAATGACCTATAATATTACAATAAGAGTTCCTCTGTCCTATATACAGATCCTCTCATATTAAAGGTGAACATACTATAAAATTAAAGCTGCCTGACCCATTGAGTTCCTCCAGCATCTGCAGTGTCTTGTGTCTCTAACATACCATTTGTCCTCTATTGTTTGCTGAACTTGGGTGTGTCTTTCAGTGACTTGTGTACAAACACATTTAAATCTTTTTGGGCATCAACACTTGCCAGTATCTCAGTATTTAACACACTGCAGTTTTGTGTCAACCAGAATGGATAACTTCAGTTTTCGTAGTTCATCTGCAATGCACATGCCCATCTGTTGTAAATGTGTGACTCCTCATCTTAGAACAGTAGTTCCTAGTTCTGGATTCTCCACAAAGCATCATATCATGACTCTTCAAGCCCACTTTTGATTTTCTAAACTCTTGGGGATAGAATCCTAGCATCTTGCGACTCAATTTACCCTGGTACTTTCTGAACATGAGAAGATATTTAAGAAGAAAGAGCAGGAGTAAACTATTTGACCCTTTAAAAGTTCAAAGTAAATTTATTATCAAAGTACAACTTTGTCACCCGATACAACCCTGAGTTTTGGGTTCTTGTGGGCATACTTAGTAAATGCAAAAACCATAATAGAATCAATGAAAGACCACACCCAACAGGGTGGACAAATGATCAACGAGCTAAAGATGACGAACTATGCAAATACAAAAGAAAAAAGAAATAACAATAAATAAGCAATGAATATAAGAACATAAGATAAAGAGTTCGTGAAAGTGAGGCCGTAGGTTGTAGAAATGAAGTTGAATGAAATTATTCCCACTGGTTCAAGATCCTGATGGTTGAGGGGCGATAACTGTTCCTGAGCCAGGTGGTGTGATGCTCCTGCACCTTCCTGATGGCAGCATTGAGGAGAGCGTGACAATAGTGGTGGGGGTCCCTGATGATGGATGCTGCTGTCCTGTGACAACGCTCTGTTCAATGGTGGGGAGGGCTTTACTCATGATGGACTTGGCAGTGTCCACTCTTTTTTTGTAGGATTTTACATTCAAAGGTATTGGTGTTTCCGTGCCAGGCTGTGATGCAACCAGTCAAGATGCTGTCCACCACACATCTATTGAAGTTTGCCAGTTTTAGATTACATGCTGAATCTTCGCAAACTCCCAAGGAAGTAGAGGTGCTGTAGTGTATTCTTCGTAATTGCAGTTGTGTGCAGGGCCCAGGACAGGTCCTCTGAAATGATAGCACTGAGGAATTTAAGTTGCTGAGCCTGTACACCTCTTGATCCCACAATGATGATTGGCTCTTGGCCCTCCAGTTTCCTTCTCCTCTTGTCAGTAATCAGCTCCTTAGTTTTGCTGTCATTGGGTGAGCAGTTGTTGTTGTTGTGGCACCACTCAGCCAGATTCTTTAATCTCCCTCCTTTGTAATGCTTCGTCACCACCTTTGATTCGGCCAGTGACAGTGTGGTCTTCAGGAAACTTAAATATGGCATTGGAGCTGTGCTTAGCCACACAGTCATAAGGGTAAAGACAGACAGACATACTTTATTGATCCCGAGGGAAATTGGGTTTTGTTACAGCCGCAGCACCAAGAATAGTGAAGAAATATAGCAATATAAAATAAATATAAAATAAAAATAAAATATAATTAAATAATAATCAGTTAATCATGCTAAGTGGAAAAATAAGTCCAGGACCAGCCTACTGGCTCAGGGTGTCTGACACTCCGAGGGAGGAGTTGTAAAGTTTGATGGCCACAGGTAGGAATGACTTCCTATGACGCTCAGTGTTGCATCTCGGTGGACTGAGTCTCTGGCTGAATGTACTCTTGTGCCTAACCAGTACATTATGGAGTGGATAGGAGTCGCTGTCCAAGGTGGCATGCAACTTGGACAGCATCCTCTTTTCAGACACCACCGTCAGAGAGTCCAGTTCCACCCCCACAACATCACTGGCCTTACGAATGAGCTTGTTGATTCTGTTGTTGTCTGCTACACTCAGCCTGCTGCCCCAGCACACAACAGCAAACATGATAGCACTGGTCACCGCAGACTCGTAGACCATCCTCAGCATCATCCAGCAGATGTTAAAAGACTTCAGTCGCCTCAGGAAATAGAGACGGCTCTGACCCTTCTTGTAGACAGCCTCAGTGTTCTTTGACCAGTCCAGTTTATTGTCCATTCGTATCCCCAGGTATTTGTAATCCTCCACCATGTCCACACTGACCCCATTGATGGAAACAGGCGTCACCTCCTCGGGTCCACCACCAACTTCTTAGTCTTTTTCACGTTAAGCTGCAGAAAACGAGTAGAGCGGACGGCTAAGCACACAGCCTGTGGTGGTGATATTGAAGATTGTGAAGGAGATATTGCTGCCAATCAGATCTGACTGGGGTCTGCAAGTGAGGAAATCAAGGATCAGTTGCACAGAGGTATTGAGACCAAAGTCTTGAAGCTTATTGATTAGTTTTGATCCTTCAAGGCAGTTCCACCATTTATCAGTATTATGGCTGAACACTTTCATGGCCATTTTCCTGCACTCTTCCTGTATGCCTTGATTCCCTTAATCTGCAGCAATCTATTGATCTGTATTTTGAACTCTTGACTGCTTCTGCAGCCCACTAGAGTAGAGAACACGGCTCCGTGACCTGGGTGAAGGTGTGTCTCAGTACCATTCCCAAGTGACTTCGTCTTATTTGGAGACTGAGCCCCTCAACTATTCTTCCACAACATTGCACATCATGCCCCATCAGGTTTTAGGAACTTTTAATGTGATCTTGTATTCTTTACAATTTTTCGGCATGTTGGGTCAGAGGTTAGTACTGCTGCCACATAGTTACAAGCACACAGGTGCAATCTTGGCTTTGTATGCTGCATTTGTGGAGTTTACAGAATCTTCCTTTGACTCCTTTCACATCGGTTTGCAAGTTAATTGATTATTGCAGATTACCCTCTGTGTAGATGCATCAGATAATTATTAGAGTTCCAGGGGTATGTGTACAAGAGTCGCAGATCAAGAGAGGGACTGGTGGAATTGCTCCATAGGGAGACAGCAAAGGCCTGAGTGGCCAAATGGTCTTATCATGTTTTAATAAATAAGCTGCAGCTTTCATTGCATTAACAAGCTTCATTCAATAAGGACACCAATAATATGCATCATATTCGAGTTGTGGCCACTGCAATGCCTTGTATTACTGAAACAAAACCGCTCTACTTTGCTGTTCTTCACACCAATCAATAAATAATCATTGCTTAGGTTTCTTAATTCCTCATTTCTGTACAACTGTCTTCCGTGAACCCTGTTCTGGTTACTTGCCCTCTTCTAATAAGATAATGGTGTGTTCTGTTACGAATGAGGAGCAACTCTGATGGGCAGAAGGGTACAGAATCGCCAGTGCCTCCCCCCCCCCCCCCCCCTTTTTGAGAATTGCAAGATCGCTATTATTTCGGGTCTGATACCCAGGAAATGAGAGAGAGTCACAGCATGTCAGTAATGAGAAAGAGACAATGCCAGAATATACAAGATGGAATGTCTCCTATTGACAAAGAGAGAGATTACTGCTATTGTCTCTTGAAGGAGGAATTGTGTATTGAGTACTGTACTATTCATTGAAACCCCTCAGGGGACAACCAGAGTGGTCTGGTTGAGGGATTGGATCATCCCAACCTGATTGACATCTGAGACCCCGTGAGTGGGGATAAAAAGTCGGGTCTGGCGAACACCCCTCAGACGCACCAGGAGAGATGCTACGAGACTGGTGGGGGCTTGTGTGTGTGTCCACCCTTGCCTGGGTGACGAATCCTCCATGGAACGGTCTAGCTAAAGGATGGATACGGATCAAGATCGTAAAAGGAAAGTCGGCAAGTTTCTCTCTCCCGCTCCCCCTCTCCCCCTCTCCCCACACAACAATTGCAGAACAGTGATCAACAATGACTGCAGCCTGTATGAACTGAACTTTATATTTCATTAACAATTCATTATCCCCTAGATAACGATAGAGCTTATTTCTTATTGATTATTATTATACCCGCTCTTTTAGGTTTAGTATTGATGTCGTATAATATCTGTATATTTGCATTGATATTATTTTTGTGTATTTTTACTAATAAATACTGTTAAAAATAGTATCATCAGACTTCAACAGATACTCCTATCTTTGCTGGTAAGACACCCAGTTACACCCAGTTACACCCAGTTCGATCGTAGCACTTTCTAAGGGACCAACCAGAGATGTTATTCTCCTTTTAAAACATTTTTATGATCACAAGACCATGCTGGACATTAAAACTTAAAAGTACTGCAGGTCTACCTCATCAGTGTTGGCAGAGAAACTGATGGAGCTGCACTTGGTGCAGATCATGCTGCTGCCCGCGTCCGAGAGGTATCTGAGGAGTCGCTATGCAAAGGTGGCATGCAGTCTAACAGCCAGTGATCATCACAGTCACTTTCCTTTTCATCGCAGGACTCTGTTGGACATTAATGTGGAATGTTACGAGTCCAATTCACTGATTTTATTGGCGGACTGCGGGGAGCTGCGTGGCCTCGGTCATAGTGAAGACCCCATGGCCTCAAGCCATGGTGTTGCCTGTTTACAGCTGCCCAGAAGAGAGGCATCGGAGTGGGTGCTCTGCACTCTAGGCAGTGCTGCCCCCCAGAGTTCATTTAGCAGTATACACCTGTATTGTGTTTAACAGCAGTGCTGCAACATTCATTGACTCGGTCCTGGACTTCTGTGTGCTGTATTTTACTGATATCATATGTCATGTGTGTGAATGTTGATACTGTGTTTTACACTTTGGCCGTGAAGTAATGCTGTTTCATTTGTATTCATGCATGGTTGAATGACAATTAAACTTCAACTTGGTTCTGCAGTGCCTCCCCATTTTGATGAACTCATTTGAAAATCAGATTTTCCTACCAAAATGGACAATTTCATCTTTCATGTTAAATGCTTCATTTGCCTAATCATTATTTACTTTCTTTAACTTGAGCCTAGATCTCCAAATTGGATTTGGTTTACTATACTCACATGAACTGAGGTACAGTGAAAAGTTCGTAGGCATTAAAATATTATATAGTACATTGAGATTGTACAATGTAAAACAATAACAATGCGGAATAAAGTGCAACAGCTACAGAAGATGTGCAGTGCTGGTAGAGAAAACTTAACGAGGCTCTATCTCATGTTTTTGAAGTCTTTCCAGCTAAATGTTAGAACTTTGTAGTTGATTAGGTAATGTTGATGTATGTATTTACTTGTCTAGACAAGCCTTCCTCAGTCTGCAAATGTATATTGTTATGAGTGATGAGCAGACCTGATGGTCAATGGGGTGCAGAGTTAACCATTCCCAACACCCCCCCCCCCCCCCGAGAACTATAAACTATTGCTGCTGTTATGCTGCCCAGGCAAGAACATTTGCTACAGGTAAGAGGGGGAGAGAGACTGTTGATTTACTGCATTATGACTCTTCCTGGATTATTTACCTTCCACTACAAGGACTTTACTTTGCTCGTTAACATTCCTCAGGAGATAGCAGGAGTGGCCTGATTTGATGGACACGGTCATTCAGGAATGATGGATAGCTGAGACCCCGTGAGTGGGGATAAAAGACAGGTCTGGAGAGACACCCTTCAGACACACCAGTGGACACTGACTGAGTGTTGGTAACCCACAGAAAGGTGGGGGCTTCGGAGACCGAACCAGGAGATCGGTCATTAAAGCTCAGTGTTACAGCAGGGCCAGTGGGGACTTGTGTGTGTCTGTCCACTCATGCCAGAGTGACGAGTCCACCACAGAAGAATGGTCTAGCTCAGGGGTCAGCAACCTTTACCACTGAAAGAGCCACTTGGACCCGTTTCCCACAGAAAAGAAAACACTGGGAGCCGCAAAACCCGCTTGACATTTAAAATGAAATAACACTGCATACAACGTTTTGTTTTGCCTTTATGCTATGTATAAACAAACTATAATGTGTTGCATTTATGAAATTGATGAACTCCTGCAGAGAAAATGAAATTACATTTCTGCATGCAACAAAAACATTTTGAACTCCGAAAAAAAGACGTTGGGTTGAAGGTTACTTTTAAGTAAAATACTCAACGTCTATTTGAGTCCTTCTTGTATTTATGAAAAACGCCAAACTTAAATTTGCCGCCAGCAGCAAACCAAAAATAACGTCAGCCAGCTGTCAACCTGAAAAATAAAAGGACTATTTCACTGAACAATGAAAACATATGAATATACGTAAAATAATAGGCAATTAAAATATTTATCATACTTGTTCAGGTTGACTCACACCTGACAATGCAGTCGTATTTAGTAGGGATGGATCGATGCTTAGGGGAGTGACCGGGAAGGATAATGTGTTTTTTTCCTCGCTGAACTCACAGAAGCGTTTCCCAAACGATGTTTGCATTGCGATGATTGCAGAATGTAAATACTCCGAATTTATCATGTCGTGACCTTGTTTGAACTCTCTCAAATTGGGGAAGTGAGACAATGTGCCTTTCTGTAAATCTCTGGCAAGCAACGTCAACTTGCGCTCGAATGCCAAAACATCCTCCAACATGTGCAGGGCTGTACGTCCTTACCCCGTTGAAGAGCTGTGTTCAGCGTGTTCAGGTGCGCTGTCATGTCTACCATGAAGTGTAGCTTTTCCAGCCACTCTGGCTGTTCCAGCTCAGGAAAGTTGAGCCCTTTGCTGCCCAGGAAAGTTTTCACTTCTTCCAGACACGCGACAAAGCGTTTCAGCACCTCCCCCCTGGACAACCATCAGACTTTGTTGTGCAGCAGGAGATCAGAATATGCAATTTCCAGCTCGTCCAGTAACAAACGGAATTGACGGTGATTTAAACTTTTTGCCATTATTTTATTGACAATCTGAATGACAACATCCATTACTTCTGTGCATTCCGGAGGAAATGTTTGAGCGCACAGTGCCTCTTGGTGCAAGATGCAGTGAAAAGTCAGCAGCTTTCTGTCCAGCGACTTCTGCAGTAAAGCCACAATTCCCTTGTGCGTTCCCGTCATATTCGGTGCCCCCATCAGTAGCTACTGACACCAGATGGGTGGTCTTTATTCCTTTGGCTCTTAAACAATTCAAGACAGCCTCACAGATGTCCTCCCCCCGTGTTTGGTCTTTTAGAGGTATCAACTCAATCAGTTCTTCCTGTGGCCCGGCAGAGTTTACATACCGGCAGAACAACGCTATTTGTTCAATATCACCTTTGTCTTTAGACTCGTCACAGGCAATCGAGTAGGCCACAGCTGAATTGATGTCTTTAATTTGCTGTCTTGTGATGTCTTCTGCCATTTTTATGGTTCTGTCTTTGACAGTCTTTGCAGAGAGGGGCATATCCCTGATTTTCTGCACAATTTCACTCTTGTTTTTAAAGTCCGTGAATAGATGTTCTGAAATCTTAATGAAAGATTCTTTTATATATTCACCATCTGTAAACTGCTTCCCGTGCCTGACTATTTCCTGAGCGGCAATATAACTGGCGTATGTCGTTGATTTTCCAGACTTCATCCATTTCTGGAAATGATTTTTGCTCAGATCAACCTTCCGCATCAGTTCCGAAACGGCTTTTTTTCTCTCATCTCCATCCGGATATTTTTGAGCAAAGGCTGCGTGTTTATTCTGGAAATGCCTTGCGACATTTGACTTTTTGTTGTTTGCTAGTTGCATATTAAGCATACCGGTAAACCAGTCTCGTCAACAGTGAAAGCAAATGAATCTGTCCACGTATCATTAAACGTTCTGTTTTCTTCAGTCACTTTTCTTTTTTTAGAATTCTCCATAGTTGGCTTACCTTGGATCGAAAAATTAAAGAAATCGCGCACTGGCGGGTGTCAGGTATTGGCAGTGGTGACGTATATTAATAGCGATAAAAACACGTTGTAGCGGTGTGCTCACGCAGTCAGTAAACTGCAGTCGAATAACTTTATTCGAACTAAACAGCCTTGCTTTTAAGCCTCCCTCAACCCAGCCCCCATGGACGCAGATGCTGCAAAAGACGCGTACTCACAAACCCCCGTAGGCTATCTCCCTTAGCCGGAATGCTGGCTAATTGTGAGGAAATGTGTCGCCACACTTAGATTGTACAAGATCACCATAATCTTCAAATTTAGAATTACATTTCAAAAGCTAACAAACTAACATAAAATACATTTTAATTAAATACTGACCAATTATTTCCCAAAGCCACAGGGAGCCGCAGCACAGAGGTGAAAGAGCCACAAATGGCTCGGGAGCCGCAGGTTGCCGACCCCCGGTCTAGCTGAAGAACAGAGGGGTCAGAACTGAATGACCACAACGATATGACGGATTATGAAAGCAATGGAAGGTTTGGCTGCTGTAGCTGTTACCTCTTGCTCGCTCTCTCTCTTGCGCTCTCTCCCAATGATTTCAATACAACAACCATAACCACATCAGCATTTATGAACTGAACTCTATACTTTCCTATGACAATTCATTTACCCCTAGACATTGATAGAGCTTGTTTATTATTGATTATTATTATTCCTACACTTTTAGGTTTATTACTAACTTGTTTTATATGTATATTTGCATTTTTGATATTGTGTAGTTTACTAATAAACACCTTTAGTTTGGTACCACCAGACTCCAACGGATTCTTCTTTCACTGCTGGTCAGATCAATATCTGATCAGATCTGTTTGTTGATTGAATATAACCAATAATTTAAATATTATTGTAATATCTTTTTTTTCAGGTGGGATCTTAGTTTAATATCTCATCCAAAAGAATCAGAATCAGGTTTATTATCACCGGCATGTGACATGAAATTTGCTAACTTAGCAGAAGCAGTTCAATGCAATACGTCATCTAGAAGAGAAAAAAATAATAATAAGTAAACAAATCAATTACGTAGTTTGAATAGATTTAAAAAATGTGAAAAAACTGAAATATTGAATATTTTAAATTAAAAAGGTGAGGTAGTGCCCAAAGATTCAATGTCCATTTAGGAATCAGGTGGTAGAGGGGAAGAAGCTGTTCCTGAATCGCTGAGTGTGTGCCTTCAGGCTTCTGTATCTCCTACCTGAAGTTTACAGTGAGAAAAGGGTATGTTCTGGGTGCTGGAGGTCCTTAATAGTGGACGCTGGGGCAATAATGGATGCTGGATAGGGGGAAAAGATACATGGAACTCAATTTCCGGATCAGAGATCAATGCTCTTATCCTGTTGTGTAGGATACTCAATGCTGGAGGATAAATCTGGCAGCACCCATTCTCAACCTTTGCTTTGTGTTTCTCTGCTATGCAGCAATCCCTTGATACAGCAGACCATTGATTCAAATAACCTTTAACCCTTTAGACTCTGGTGTTGTCACTGAGCTAAGGCTGCTTCTACTTTGATGGGCCAGATTTGTTTGTATGAGAGGATGTTTTCATTGGTTTACCTTCATAGCCGATGTACGAGAAGTTCTTGTCAGCAATATAGTTATATATTATTTGAATGGCTTTTTTCATAGGAGTGCATTGAAGTTAATAAAATAGATGAAACATTAGATAAAGATTAGCTTAAATTGAAACATATAGTGAAATATGTCATTTTGCATCAATGACCAATGCATTTTGTGCTGGGACAGCTCACAACTGGCTGGTCACAAGAAGAATGTACTTGCAGACAGACAGTGACAGGAATTGGACACCGATCAGTGATCGCTGACACTGTAAAGTGATTGAAACAACCACTAAACAACTGTGCTGCTCCTTACCTTTGCCATGTATTGTGACTTAATTCTTTAAATAATCCTTCTATAGCATGTATTTTCTAACATGGATATACATTTAATAGGTTGTGATTTATCTTAGGTTGACAGCGTTAATTGTGTTTTGTTTGATTGGCCTTCGGACTCTGATTAAATTTCTCGACCAAGATTATGAGAAAAATGACATATGGGACCTGCACATGGTGAAAGGTGAAAAAAATAAGGTGAGCTTTTGTTCATGTTTTTAGGAACTTACTGACAAATGTTTGAACATTCTGTGATCATGTGTATCTTTCAAAGTATTCAATTTAAAATTATCCCAAAAAAAAAAGCAAACTGCCAGAAAACAGTTGAACCCTTGGGCCATTTTAAATAAATCTTGCCCGGTGGCTGTGTGCTGTTAAAACATGTTATTGCAATAGAGATGAACAATGCAAGAATCTAAGCCCTGTGATGGTTATATGCAAAACTGCCATTGGACAATAGACAATAGATGCAGGAGTAGGCCACCCGGCCCTTCGAGTCCTTCAGTTCCATCACTGCTGCCGTCTTTCTACATTTAAATTTTTGCTTATCCCTTACTAAAGTGGAAAATAAGATCTTAAATATTACAAACTTAACGATTTGGATGTAGTGCGCAAAGCCAGCATTTATTGCCCAGCCTTAATGAACTTTGAGAACATGGTGGTGAGCTCCATTTTGAACCACTACAGTCTTTCTGGTGTAGATGTTCCCACAATATTATTGGGTAAAGAGCTCCGAGATTCATAGCCAACAATAAATCTGTGAGGAGAAAATGTTACAAGGGAAAGGAACATGAGCTGAAACAGACTCAGTGGGTTGAATGGTCACTTTTGATGTAAGGAAGTATGATTTAGAAAGCTGTGTGACTTGAAAGAAAGTGCTAGTGGTGCAGTTTCCATATAGCAGATCGCTTTTTTAGTTGATGGTTCAGAGTTTGGGATGTGGTTTCAAGTAGCTTGGGTGAGTAACTGCAGTTCATTTTGTACAAGGAGTGTTCTGCTTGACAGGCTATCTGTCAAGTGGACTACTTTGTTGTTGAATTTCTGAGCATTGCACATGCTTTATTTACTTTAAAAGAGTATTCCATCACTGTCTTGCTTTGAACCTTGTTGGTGGTGGGGAATTCTTTTGGGGTGGTAGAAATCGAGACACAAGAAAGGATACTCAGTGCTTGACCTGTTTTTGTTGCTGCAGTTTTGTGGGCAGATCATTTTAAACTTCTGGTCAGTGCTGACTGTGCGAATACTGATGATATAGTGATGGGGAAAAACATTGAATGCCAAAGTGGAGATCAGAATCCGTCTTGTTGGAGATGGTTATAGCCAGGCATTTTATAGTATTTGCTAATTAGCAATCATTGTCTGAAATATTGTTGGTCATTCTGTAAGCAGTTAAGGGCTATATCCATTCCTGTGGAGTTGTAAATGGAATAGTGCAGTTAGTATTAAGTCCCCACTTCTGACATTATGGTAGACAGCAAGTTACTGAAGCAGCTAAAATGTGGGATGGCATTCTCTTGGTTCTGTTGTAAGTTTTTCTGCAAATTTTAAAAATAACGTTTTATTCCCTTCTATAGAAGTTGTGTGAAATTAAATAAGATTGTTTGCACCCCTTTGTTATATATGATCCTGGGCTGAGTTTCAGACAGTATAATCAATGCCTTTTGTAACATTACCAAATTCTGTGTCTTCGGCTATGTGCTATCAATCCTCATCCAGCGATTAAAGATTAGCTTTATTTGTCACACAAATATTAGAACATACAGTGAAATGTGTTGTTTAGGTCAACAGCCAACATAGTCCAAGGATGTGCTTGAGGCAGGCAGCGAGTGTCCCCATACTTTTGGCACCAACACAGTGTGCCCACAACTTACTGATGCATACTACCTTGGAATGGGGGAGGAAACAAGAGCACCCGGAGGAAACCCACATGGTCACAGGGAGAACATACAGACGACAGTGGGAATTGAACCCCAATTTCTGGTGTTGTAAAGCATTTACTGTCCACGGTAGCACTTGCTACCTTTGGTCTGGACTCTTCAATTGCGCTTGCAACCATCTTCTGTTATGCTACCTCTAAAGTTAAGGTAATCTAAAATTCCACTTTCCTGTTTACAGAATGGGTACATGCCCTTTGTCCCATTTGCCCCTCAAACTTGCTGAGTTTGCTTCTGCTCAAGAAGTGTTTTCATTTTAAATTTCTCAGCCTGTTTTTTTTAAACCCGTCATGCCTCACTTTTCGGTGAATATGATATAAATGGAAGTGAATTTGAGAGGTAAGGAAGGGAGTGAAATCAGGATAGATGTTTTTTAACTTTTATTGTTTTGCCAATGACAGAACAAATAGGATAAAAAAGCAGACAGACTGGGTCATCATAGGTGAAGTAAAATCCGTATCTTATAATAGGAAAAAGTGAATAGCAAAATGGGTTACATTGCTGTATCAAGGTTAACCAAACTCTTGTGTCCATAATTGTCCTTCAGGGGACCTTAAGATCCATAACTTTAAGACCATTCTGCAGGTTCCCTCAAGAAGAAATAAATCAAAGTTCTTCAAACCAAATGAATGTACAGTGAAGTCACTTCAAGCTCAAAGTGTCCAATTTTCACAGTATCTTTCAAATTTTTAGTAGCATGTCTCAGAGAGAAAGTCAATCCTTCCATAACATAAATTTTTTGAACTATTTCTATCCATTCCAGGACTGTAGGAGACTCTTTACTTAGCTATTTCCTGGTAATCACTTTCTTACTGGCTGCTAGTAGTATTGTAACACATATCTTTCATGTTTTTGAGCCCATTTGGTACATTACCCAAATAAATAATGTTAAAAGTCAAAATTAATTTCTGGGCTGATTATTGACCTCATCTGTTACCACATCAAACCAATAAGGCAAAATCATTGGACACCCCCAGAAAATATGAAAATGATCAGCCAACACATTATCTCATATTCTCCAGCATTGACCTTGTTCAGGTCTGTTACTTTGTAACTACTTTATTTTTGGCATTATGAAAAATCTTAAGGTATTCTTTCAGGTGAATTCCCTCCACAGACCTGAGTTTGAAGTAGTCGAATGTGTTCTGCATATGTTTAACCAACTGTCAATTTTATGTTGGCTTCTTTCTTGCATTTTGATTTAACATACATTGTGGAGAGATCCCTATTTCTTCTTGTGTTGTTCTCCTGAGTCATTAGTTTATTTTGCTCAGTTCCTACCAATGGTAAAAGTAAGGACGTTAAGAAAATAGATATATCTGCTAACTCTGCAGCTTTGGGCTGAGCGTATAACTTTGTGTAGTACGTTTTGAAAGATTTTTGAATGTCTTCCAATCCATGAAGCATCTTATTAGTCTGGGCATCTTTCACCCTATGTATAGAACTCTCAGCCTGTTGTTTACGTATTCTCCATGCAAGTAATTTAATACATTTGGGTCCATTCTCTTTCTTTTTTCTTTTTAAATCTTCTTATTAGTTTTAAACAAACATAAATGAAACATGAGTACAAAATGTTTGAGAGTACATAATTAATAGTTTAAATAGACATTCAGATATATAATAATAAAAATATATAACCCTCTCAAACTCAGAACATTAATGAACAAAGAAGTAAAAAGAGAAAAAAAAAGAAAAAAACCCCAAAAAAAGAGAGAAAAAAAACAACAAAAAAAAACACGAACCAACATGGGCCATTGAATAATGTTAAGTACATATACAGTAGTGCCAATAACTCCGAACCTCCATCCAATTAATTAAGGATAATATAAGTAAGGTTTAGGAAAAGACAATTCAAATCATGTGAAAATGTTGAATAAAAGGTCTCCAAGTTTCTTTAAATTTAACTGAAGGATCAAAAACCACACTTCTAATTTTTTCTAAACTCAAACAAGAAATAGTTTGAGAAAACCACTGAAATACAGTTGGAGGATTAATTTCTTTCCAATTCAATAAAATAGATCTTCTAGCCATTAATGTAACAAATGCAATCATTCGTTGAGATGAAGCGGATAAACGATTATTATACATTATTGGTAAACCGAAAATTGCAGTAAGAGGATGCGATTGAAAATTAATATTTAAAACTCTTGAGATAATACTGAAAATATCTTTCCAATAATTTTGTAAACAAGGACAAGACCAAAACATATGAGTCAATGAAGCAATATCAGAATGACATCTATCGCAGGTTCAGTTAAGATGAGAATAAAATTGAGCCAGTTTATCCTTAGACATATGAGCTCTATGTACAACCTTAAATTGTATTAGGGCATGTTTAGCACAAATAGAGGACGAATTTACCAATAATAAAATTTTTTCCCATTGCTCAGTAGATATAGGACAGGGGTCAGCAACCTTTACCACTGAAAGAGCCACTTGGACCCGTTTCCCACAGAAAAGAAAACACTGGGAGCCGCAAAACCCGCTTGACATTTAAAATGAAATAACACTGCATACAACGTTTTGTTTTGCCTTTATGCTATGTATAAACAAACTATAATGTGTTGCATTTATGAAATTGATGAACTCCTGCAGAGAAAATGAAATTACATTTCTGCATGCAACAAAAACATTTTGAACTCCGAAAAAAAGATGTTGGGTTGAAGGTTACTTTTAAGTAAAATACTCAACGTCTATTTGAGTCCTTCTTGTATTTATGAAAAACGCCAAACTTAAATTTGCCGCCAGCAGCAAACCAAAAATAACGTCAGCCAGCTGTCAACCTGAAAAATAAAAGGACTATTTCACTGAACAATGAAAACATATGAATATACGTAAAATAATAGGCAATTAAAATATTTATCATACTTGTTCAGGTTGACTCACACCTGACAATGCAGTCGTATTTAGTAGGGATGGATCGATGCTTAGGGGAGTGACCGGGAAGGATAATGTGTTTTTTTCCTCTCTGAACTCACAGAAGCGTTTCCCAAACGATGTTTGCATTGCGATGATTGCAGAATGTAAATACTCCGAATTTATCATGTCGTGACCTTGTTTGAACTCTCTCAAATTGGGGAAGTGAGACAATGTGCCTTTCTGTAAATCTCTGGCAAGCAACGTCAACTTGCGCTCGAATGCCAAAACATCCTCCAACATGTGCAGGGCTGTACGTCCTTACCCCGTTGAAGAGCTGTGTTCAGCGTGTTCAGGTGCGCTGTCATGTCTACCATGAAGTGTAGCTTTTCCAGCCACTCTGGCTGTTCCAGCTCAGGAAAGTTGAGCCCTTTGCTGCCCAGGAAAGTTTTCACTTCTTCCAGACACGCGACAAAGCGTTTCAGCACCTCCCCCCTGGACAACCATCAGACTTTGTTGTGCAGCAGGAGATCAGAATATGCAATTTCCAGCTCGTCCAGTAACAAACGGAATTGACGGTGATTTAAACTTTTTGCCATTATTTTATTGACAATCTGAATGACAACATCCATTACTTCTGTGCATTCCGGAGGAAATGTTTGAGCGCACAGTGCCTCTTGGTGCAAGATGCAGTGAAAAGTCAGCAGCTTTCTGTCCAGCGACTTCTGCAGTAAAGCCACAATTCCCTTGTGCGTTCCCGTCATATTCGGTGCCCCCATCAGTAGCTACTGACACCAGATGGGTGGTCTTTATTCCTTTGGCTCTTAAACAATTCAAGACAGCCTCACAGATGTCCTCCCCCCGTGTTTGGTCTTTTAGAGGTATCAACTCAATCAGTTCTTCCTGTGGCCCGGCAGAGTTTACATACCGGCAGAACAACGCTATTTGTTCAATATCACCTTTGTCTTTAGACTCGTCACAGGCAATCGAGTAGGCCACAGCTGAATTGATGTCTTTAATTTGCTGTCTTGTGATGTCTTCTGCCATTTTTATGGTTCTGTCTTTGACAGTCTTTGCAGAGAGGGGCATATCCCTGATTTTCTGCACAATTTCACTCTTGTTTTTAAAGTCCGTGAATAGATGTTCTGAAATCTTAATGAAAGATTCTTTTATATATTCACCATCTGTAAACTGCTTCCCGTGCCTGACTATTTCCTGAGCGGCAATATAACTGGCGTATGTCGTTGATTTTCCAGACTTCATCCATTTCTGGAAATGATTTTTGCTCAGATCAACCTTCCGCATCAGTTCCGAAACGGCTTTTTTTCTCTCATCTCCATCCGGATATTTTTGAGCAAAGGCTGCGTGTTTATTCTGGAAATGCCTTGCGACATTTGACTTTTTGTTGTTTGCTAGTTGCATATTAAGCATACCGGTAAACCAGTCTCGTCAACAGTGAAAGCAAATGAATCTGTCCACGTATCATTAAACGTTCTGTTTTCTTCAGTCACTTTTCTTTTTTTAGAATTCTCCATAGTTGGCTTACCTTGGATCGAAAAATTAAAGAAATCGCGCACTGGCGGGTGTCAGGTATTGGCAGTGGTGACGTATATTAATAGCGATAAAAACACGTTGTAGCGGTGTGCTCACGCAGTCAGTAAACTGCAGTCGAATAACTTTATTCGAACTAAACAGCCTTGCTTTTAAGCCTCCCTCAACCCAGCCCCCATGGACGCAGATGCTGCAAAAGACGCGTACTCACAAACCCCCGTAGGCTATCTCCCTTAGCCGGAATGCTGGCTAATTGTGAGGAAATGTGTCGCCACACTTAGATTGTACAAGATCACCATAATCTTCAAATTTAGAATTACATTTCAAAAGCTAACAAACTAACATAAAATACATTTTAATTAAATACTGACCAATTATTTCCCAAAGCCACAGGGAGCCGCAGCACAGAGGTGAAAGAGCCACAAATGGCTCGGGAGCCGCAGGTTGCCGACCCCCGATATAGGACAATGCAGCTCTTCTTGCCATTCCTTCTTAATTTTTTCTGATACATCTAACTGTAAATTCATGATCATCTTATAAATGATGGCTACTAAACCCTTTTGATAAGGATTAAGGGCTAAAATTCTATCTGTAATGTCCAATGGACATTCTTTTGAAAAAGACTGTAACTCATTATACAAAAAATTTCCAACTTGCAAATATCTAAAAAAAAATGGGTTTTAGGTAAATTATATTTATTAGATAGCTGTTCAAAGGACATAATGTTATCATCCAGAAACAGATCACGAAAACATGTTATATCTTTTTGTTTTCCATAACAGAAAAGCTTGATCCATAGATGAAGGCTGAAAAAAATAATTAGATATTATAGGACATGATAAAATAAATTTATTCAAACCAAAAAATTTATGAAATTGAAACCAAATTCGTAATGTATATCTGACTATAGGATTAGTTATCTGTTTATTCAATTTGAATAAAGAAAAAGGAAGTGAAGATCCTAAGATTGAAATCAGTGAAAAATCTTGCACAGATTTACATTCCAAATTTACTCATTGTGGGCAAGCAGCTATAGTCCATTCTTGTGTCCAGAATATTAAATACCATATATTGACTGCCCAATAGTAAAATCTTAAGTTTGGTAAAGAGGTCCATTCTCATTTAAAAAAAAATTTTGCTTAACAAACTTGACTCTCTTCTCAACTTCACTTTCATAGATATTATTTAGAATTTGTTTTGTATCCAAAATTTGATTCAAGACATCACTGTCATTATATAACTCCATATGCTTATTCTCCAAAAATTGTAATTTTTCAATCAGATCCTTGATTTGTTTCTCTTTTTCCTTTTCCTTCTGAGCTGACCACTTTGAGTTTACCCCAAACAACAGCTTTTGCAGCATCCCACAGAGCGCTGGGGACACCATTCCATTATCATTAAATATCATATAATCTTCAAACTCTTTCTTTAGTTATTTTAAACTTAGGGAATCATTCAAAAGACTGGTATTGAGTCTCCACAAGGTATCTGGGTTTGTTGTCTAAATGTAATGCTAAGTAAACCCCTGCATAGTCAGATGCCTCTTACCCCTATATTGCATTTTCTAATCCTGTGTCTCTCTGAATTAAACATTAAAAAAATGTATTCTCGAGTACACAGAGTGGGGGTGAGAAAAAAAGGTGAACTGTCTATCAATTGGATGTAACACTCTCTATATCTACCGTGCCTATTTCTTTGAGCAGTTTCTTGACATGTAATGTTTCCGGGTTTATCTTTTGGAGGAGTCCAGGGAAGGATGTAATTAAATATTTCAGTCCCCTCCACATTTTACCACACCAGATGTTTCCATAGCTATCATATTAAAAACTGCCTTAATCAGCTGTTTATCATTTCCTGGTGGTCTGTAAACATTCAGTAGAGTAACTTTATGATCAATAAAGCCCTTCACCAGTAAACAATGCCCTTCTTTGTGTGAGGAAAACCAGACATTTACTTTATTTGAGATTAATATTTCAACTCCCCTTGTATTTCCCCTCTCAAAAGAAGAGTAATGACTATTTTTAAATCCTAATTTGCATAACTTCTCATGTTCAATCTTTGGAAGGTGAGTTTCTTGCCAAAAAATTATACCTTGCTTTTCTCTCTTCATTTTAGCTATAGCCTTACTCCTTTTGATTGGGTTCTGTAACCCATTTGCATTAAAGGTGATTACTCTGTATTCTTGATACGGCGTTCCACACCAGTAAAAATGGGTTTATATAAATAGTTAGCTATCCCTAAATGACCTAAACAAATAAACTTCTGTCTGTACAACAAGCTAACAGTTAACATTATAAACAACACATAACATCTTTGACTTCCATCTTTGAAGTTTAAACTAAACTTCTAAGTCGGGGGAAGCCCTTAAACCCCAAGGGGCCCCTCCTAGTGCAGATTGATGCCTCTGAATAATTGAAATCAGTACAGTGCACAAAAAAAACCCAAAATCAAACATCAGCTCCCAGGTTTGCGGTCAGTTATAGTAATAAGAGCTTACAGAGGAAAAATCGTTTATGTTTTATTTTTGTTCTTAATACAAAGTCAATTATAGTTTGGTGTTAGGGTATATGTGACCTTGTTGACCTAGCTGAAGGATATTTTCTCACTATACTTTTGAGAGCTCTTATGCAGCATATTTGATGTGGCAAAATTCCTTTAGCTTGTCCTAGATGCGTTTCAGACGAGTTTCTTGTTCCTGATGGGATTTTATACCAGCTGTATCCCAGGAAAGCCGCCTCAGTTTCGCTGTGGCCGTGCCTTCCACGGGGGCCATGATTCCAGGACAGTTTGGGAAAAATCCCCTGTTCTTCAACTGTTCTCTGATGTGTTACTGTAGATGACTTGTCCAGTGCCAAAAAGCACTCAAAGTTTAGCTGGGTAAAGAGTCTGGAATCAGAGCCCCTTTTCTTTAAGCTTTTTTCTGATGGTGGAGTAAGCCTTTCTTTTCATAACTATTTTGGTTGGGTAGTCTTGATCAAAAAATGCTCTTTTCCTGTCGTAGTAGATCTCTCGTTTTTTTTTTCCCCAAGCAGAGCGAAGCACCAATTCTTTGATTCTATACTCCTGAAAGTAGATGACCACAGACCTTGGGTTGGAACCTTGTGGTGGTTTGGATCCAAAAAATCGATGGCAGCGTTGTATGCTGAGGGTGACATTGGGAAGGGACAACTGTTTTAATAAATCTTTCCAGAAATTCCTGTATGTTGTCTCCTTCCACCCCCTCGGAAATTCCATGGATACGCATGTTATTCCTGTGTGAACGAGCCTCCAGGTTTGTTAGTCGAGCTTGAATGATCTCCTGAAGTTCCAGTGCGTAGGAAAGAACCTCCCCGGCCTCGGCCTTCCCTTCCTCCACTTCTGTCACCCTTCGCTCCATATCCTTAACTCTGCCTTTTATTTCTTTTAAGTCACCAACAATAGCATTCAACTTCTGGTTAATTTCTTCTCTGAAATCCACCAGTTCCTCCTTTAGTAAGCCCAAGGTATCACCCAGTTCTTTTCTCATGTCCAAATGAAGTGCCTGTATTTCGACCATGATGCTGACGCGAACAGCCTCCATATCCTCGTGTTCAGCTTGGTTGCTAGCGCCGACGTCAGTGTCCTCACCGTCAGTCGGTATTTTATCGCTTGTCTTCGGGTTTTGTTGCGATTTTCCACTTGTTTCCCCCTTTCACACTACAAGACCCACTTTTCTATTTAAATAACTGTTTTTTATTTATGCTGCTGGCTGTAACTGCACCATACCACCAGGACAGATGGTTTTAATTAAAAGCATTTGCAGGGATAGCAAAAAGAAAATGTTTGGTATATCTTGGTGATGAGATTGGTTTGAAGGATGGTGGAAGTTATAGTAACATGTTAAAGGTAGAATAAGATGAGTATGCACGTTGAGGAGGTATATGAGAGGTTCAAGAGAAATCAAGATGAGATTTGGTGATTAGTGCCACATTGCATCAAGTTATATTGTGGGGAAGTTTTATTCAGTTGGTGTCCTCTGTAAACTGAGTTTGAATCATATGGAATGGAAACAGGTCCTTTATCCCACAGAGTTTACACTGACCATCAAATAGACATTCAAATCAGTCCCTTTCTTTTTCTCCCTGCCCTCCCTTTCACTCCCCCTAGAATCTACCTACACATCAGGATAAACTTGCAGTGCTCAATTAACCTACCTGTCTTTGGTATTTGAGTGGGAACTGGAGTAGTGGATGCAGTAAGAATGTAGAAATTCCACACAGGCAGCACTGGAGAGCAGGATTGAACCTCGGTTATTGGAGCTGTGGGACAGCTGCTCTTCTAGCTATACTATTGTACTGGCACCAAAGTTGGTGACAGGTTTGTTATTGTCACGCGTACTGAGATACAGTGAAAAGCTTTGTAAGCCTGGTTTCAGACAACGTTTTGTTTTATTTTATTAATATGGTAATATAGTTGGGCATTTTATGTGATGGTCCCTTTACTTTGTTTATAATAGTTCAAAATGTTTTGTGAATACAATTTCAATCTGTTTATACTGGTACTGGCAAAAATTAAATTTGCATGAGTGTCTGTCAGTATTCATACAAGTAATTGTCATATTTTTCCTTGGAAGAAAATTCAAACTTTTTTTTGAGTTTACCCCCATCGTATCCATCCTAGAATTGTTTATTTTTGGCCTTTTCATCGCTATTCCCATCATTGTAGAGTTTTGTTGCTGTTTGTATTCACAGTAATAGCTAACGTATTATGAGCCTGTGGTGAGAGTGTTAAATTTGCATGCTGCAGATAAATACATTGAGGGTGTACCAAATTTAAAAACAAATAGGCACTTTATTATCAGGCAACACGAGTGAATCTGCAGATGAATGAATACTGACAGACACTCATGCAAATTTAATTTTTGCCAGGAAGCAATAATTTAGCTTGTACCAGTATAAACAGATTGAAATTGTATTCACAAAACATTTTGAACTATCTATAATTTTAGTCTGGTTCTCTTTCTCTCTCTTTTCCCCCCTCACTATAATCTCCCCCCAGCCCTACCTTTCTTTCTCTTTTATTTCCCATAATCCCATAATTTCCAATAAAAGCAGTAGCATGGATATTGGGTGCAAGTTGAATAGGGAGTTAACATTGGCATGTGGCAAAGGTAATGTCGCAGTAGTTATGGGGGATTTCAACATACAGGTGAACTGGGAGAATCAGGTTGGTGCTGGACCCCAGGATAGGGAGTTTGTAGAGTGCCTACAGGATGCATTCTTGGAACAGCTTGTACGAGAGCCGACCAGGGACAGGTCTATTCTGGATTTAGTGTTGTGTAATGAACAGGATTTGATAAGCGATCTTGAAGTAAAGGAGCCATTAGGAGGTAGTGACCATAATATAAGTTTTTATCTGCAATTTGAGGATAAGGGCAGATTGGAGTTGTCAGTGTTGCAGTTGAACAAAGGAGACTATGGAGCCATGAGGGAGGAGCTGGCCAAAGTTAAATGGACGGATATCCTAGCAGAAAAGACAGTGGAACAGTAATGGCAAGGATTCTTGGGAATAATGCACAAGGTGCGAAGTCAGTTCATCCCCCGGAGAAGGAGAAGGAAGGATTCAAAGGGGGGAAAGGGGCCACAGTGGTTGACAAAGGAAGTCAGAGATTGAATAGCATTAAAAAAAAAGGAAGTATGACAGAGCTAAGGTGAGTGGGAGGACAGATGATCGGGAAATTTTTAAGGAACAACAGAACTTAACTAAAAAGGCAATACGGGGAGAAAAAATGAGGTATGAACGCAAACTAGCCAGGAACATAAAGGAAGATAGGAAAAGCTTTTTTAGGTATGTGAAGAGAAAAAGAGAAAGAAGATAGTTAAGAACAATGTTGGGCCCTTGAAGAATGAATTGGGTGAAATTGTTAAGGGAAACAGAGAAATGGCAGAAGAATTTAATAAGTGCTTTAGATCTATCTTCACTAGGGAAGACACAAGCAATCTCCCAGATGTATGGATGGGCCAAGGACATAGGGTAACAGAGGAAATGAAACAGATTGACATTAGGAAGGAAACGGTGATGAGTAGACTGATGGGACTGAAGGCTAATAAATACCCAGGTCCAGATGGTCTGCATCCTAGGGTACTAAAGGAGGTGGCTCTGGAAATTGCGGATGCATTGGTAATCATTTTCCAATGTTCCTTAGATTCAGGATCAGTTCCTGAGGATTGGAAAATGGCTAATGTTATTCCACTTTTAAAGAAAGGAGGGAGGGAGAAAACAGAGAACTATTGTCCTGTCAGCCTAACATCAGTAGTGGGGAAGATGCTAGAGTCCATTATTAAAGATGAAATAGTGGCATATCTAGATAGCAGTGATAGGGTTGGGCTGAGCCAGCATGGATTTACCAAGGGCAAATCATGCTTGACTAATCTATTGGAGTTTTTTGAGGATGTAACCAGGAAGTTAGACAAGGGAGATCCAGTGGATGGTAGTGTACCTCGATTTTCAGAAGGCATTTGATAAGGTCCCACATAGGAGATTGGTGGGTAAAATCAGAGCTCATGGCATTGGGGGGAAGATATTGACATGGATAGAAAACTGGTTGGCAGATAGAAAGCAAAGGGTAGCGGTGAATGGGTGTTTCTTGGAATGGCAGGTGGTGACTAGTGGGGTGCCACAGGGCTCGGTATTGGGACCACAGCTGTTTACGATTTACATCAACGATTTAGATGAAGGCATTGAGAATAACATCGGCAAGTTTGCTGATGATACGAAGCTGGGTGGCAGTGTGACATGTGATGAGGATGTTAGGAGAATTCAGGGTGACTTGGATAGGCTGGGTGTGTGGGCAGATACTTGGCAGATGACGTTTAATGTGAATAAGTGTGAGGTTATCCACTTTGGGAGTAAGAACAGGATGGCAGATTATTATCTGAACGGTGTAGAGTTAGGTAAGGGAGAAATACAAAGAGATCTAGGAGTCCTTGTTCATCAGTCACTGAAGGTGAATGAGCAAATGCAGCTGGCTGTGAAGAAGGCTAATGGAATGTTGGCCTTTATTACAAAGGGAATTGAGTACAAGAGCAAGGAAATCCTTTTGCATTTGTACAGGGCCCTGGTAAGACCACACCTGGAGTATTGTGTACAGTTTTGGTCTCCAGGGTTAAGGAAGGACATCCTGGCTGTAGAGGAAGTGCAGCGTAGATTCACAAGGTTCATTCCTGGGATGTCCGGACTGTCTTCCGCAGAGAGGTTAGAGAGACTGGGCTTGTACACGCTGGAATTAAGGAGATTGAGAGGGGATCTGATTGCAACATATGATTATTAAGGGATTGGACAAGATAGAGACAGGAAATATGTTCCAGATGCTGGGAGAGTTCAGTACCAGAGGGCATGGTTGAAGAATAAGAGGTAGGTCATTTAGGACAGAGTTAAGGAAAAACTTCTTCTCCCAGAGAGTTGTGGGGGTGTGGAATGCACTGCCTCAGAAGGCAGTGGAGGCCAATTCTCTGGATGCTTTCAAGAAGGAGCTGGATAGTTATCTTATGGATAGGGGAATCAAGGGATATGGGGACAAGGCAGAAACCGGGTATTGATAGTAGACTATCAGCCATGATTTCAGCATGGTGGTGCAGATTCGAAGGGCCGAATGGTTTACTTCTGCACCTATTGTCTATTGTCTAATTCTCCACCTTCCCCCTAGCCCATTTCCCTCCAGCCTATCACTTCCCAGCTCTCTACTTCATCCCTCCCCCCACTTCTTATCCCCCCTCGACCATCCCATGTTACTTCACTCCTGATGAAGGGTTTCGGCCTGAAATGTCGTCACTACCTCCTCCCATAGATGCTGTCTGGCCTGCTGAGTTCTGCCAGCATTTTGTGTTTTTATTTAGGCACTTCATTATAATAGGATCAATTAGGAAAGATTGCTGGGGGAAGGTGGTGGAAAGCAAAGCATGATAGTAAATAGCCTTGAACCAGGCATTTCCTATATTATCCAAAATAGGCACACTGTTGACAGTGTTAGTTTCCAGTCAAAGATATTCTGTGATTGGCCCCATGGTAGTGTTGCAGTTAGCATGACGCTATTACAGCTCAGGGCGTCGGAGTCCAGAGTGCAATCCCAGTGACCTCCATAAGCAGTCTGTGTCCTTCCTGTGGAATGTGTAGGTTTTCTCTGGGTTCACAGGTTTCCTCCCACTGTCAACAGTGTGCCTATTTTGGATAATATAGGAAATGCCTGGTTCAAGGCTATTTACTATCATGCTTTGCTCTCCACCACCCTCCCCCAGCAATCTCCTTTCCTAATTGATCCTATTGCAATAAAGTGCGTATTTGTTTTTACTTTGGTATATCCTCCATGTATTTATCTGCAGCATCGAAAGTTAACCCTCTGACCACAGGCTCATAATGCGTTAGCTGTTACTGTGAATACAAACAGCAACATAACTCTACAATGATGGGAATAACGATGAAAAGGCCATTAACAGTAAATAAACAATTGCTGGTTAGGATAATTGGTCATTATAAATTGTTCTGTGATAAGGTTAAGGAGTGGGATGTCGGGGATTGTTGGGTGGTGCAGCTATTCCATGCTGTGACTCATTTTTTTTTGAAAAAACTGCTAAAAATTCTCAAACTGTTGCTTCCAGAAGAATAAAATTGTGACAATTATAATGTCAGCTGGGCAGTCTCAGTGCATTGAGGCAAATTTATACAGAATGGAAATGGTCCCTTTGTCCCACTGAGTTTGCACTGACATCAAAGCAGTCAGTTAAAGCAGTCAATTTTGTATGTTCTCCCTACTCTTCCTTCAACTCCCCCTTTTTTGTGTAAAGGGGGAGGAGAAAATTAAATGTCATTGATGTTGATTATGATGCCTGATGTCTTTGATAATAACCGGTTCAGTGCATCAAAAGGAAGACTGTTAGAATAGATTCTTCATTTGGAAGTGTTAATATGGAGAAAGGAATTAAAACCATAGTTAAAAATATTTAAAATGGTAATTGAAGCAGTAAATGTCAGATAAGAGAACCTGGCTTATTGTCAATTAAAAGCTACTGTATAGATATTAATTGTTTTTATTTAAATAGAGTGCCCGAAAATATGCTGAAAAGGTATTGGAACAAAAATGTCGCCAGTCTTTCGTTCAGGAGCAGATGGCTCTACTGTTTCCACAAAAATATGACCGTGACTTGCTTCCCTTTCTGGAAAGAAGTTCCATTCTCCGTGATGCTGTGTTCAAGTACAACACTCCCTTTGGATTTAAGAAGCACCAAAATACCTTTAATCACCTCATTGATCTAATGCCCATGGTATCGCTACCGGAAGAACTGGAACGAAATCCATGCAAGAGATGTATTGTTTTAGGAAGCGGTGGAATACTACGAGGATTAGGTCTTGGACCCTACTTGGATAGATTTGATGTTGTTATCAGGTATGGAATGGACCCTGCATGTACCCATCTCACTTCAACTTTCTCTCTGCAATAGTCATTTACTTAAAAGTTTAAAAATGTCTTTGCTTTCCGTTCAATGTGCTTCTGTAGATGTAAAAGTACTAGCTCTCAGTGTAATGAAGTGTAATTCAGAGAAATTTGATAGATAACGGAATCTGCTCTGCTCTATTCCTGCACAGCCTGCTCATTCTAACTAGAAACATTTTCATTTCAGGAAATGGATAATGTTGGGGAATTCTTTTTGGGTGAAATTAAGCACTGAGTTTTCCATCTGAGACAATGATGCAGATATTTATTCTCAATAATTGGTTAGGCACAAAGATAATTTGTGAATTACTTTTATTCTGACAATTTCTTTTATTAGTTCTGTTACAAGCAATCACGCAACTTATACAAAATTAAGTATCTGTGTCTACCTATTAGGTTTGTCTGAAGCTCCCTGAAAGGGAACAATGGTCAGGCATTCCTCTTGAACCTGATGTAATCCCCTTGGTTCCAGTGTGGGGTCTCTCACTTCTCTGATGCTTGTTTGGTCTTCAGGGCTTTCACTGTTTCTACTCATGAAATCCTCCAATCTTATCTAATCAGACTGAACTGTTGAGTTTTAATTTTGTCAGCTGCTCCATTGGATTTCACCCAAGGCAACAAACTGGTTGACTTTTTTACTCGTCTGCCAGACTTGCACCTCATCACTTTTGTGATGCTTTGTTTCTCTCACCACAAATTTAACCAGATCTGTGTCCAGCATTTTCTGTTTTTTAAATTTTATTGATTTTTCATGGAAAAGTTTGATGCAAGTTTTGTTTGCAGTTTAGACACAGCTAATAGTGTTAACATTTAATAGTATCTGTGCTGTTAAGTTTGCCGTGTGCAAATTGGCAAAAGGTTGAAAGGTGGGGAGATCTACATCCCCAAAATGAAGTAGTATTCTAAAGGGAGGATAGAGCAACCATAGCTGACAAGGGAAGACAAAGTCAGGATAAAAGAAAAAGAGGGTTTTAGGCCATAAGACAAAGGAGCAGAAGTCGGCCATCGACCCATCGAGTCTGCTCCGCCACTTTATCATGAGCTGATCCATTCTCCCATTTAGTCCCATTCCCCCGCCTTCTCACCATAACCTTTGATGCCCTGGCTACTCAGATACCTCTCAATCTCTGTCTTAAGTACACCCAATGACTTGGCCTCCACTGCCGCCCGTGGCAACAAGTTCCAGATTCACCACCCTCCGGCTAAAAAAATTTTTTTTCACGTTTCTGTTCTGAATAGGTGCCCTTCAGTCCTAAAGTCATGCCCTCTCGTACTAGACTCCCCCACTATGGGAAACAACTTTGCCACATCCACTCTGTCCATGCCTTTCAACATTTGAAATGTTTCTATGAGGTCCCCCCTCATTCTTCTAAACTCCAAGGAGTACAGTCCAAGAGCGGTCAAACGTATGTTAACCCTCTCATTCCCGGAATCCTTCTAGTGAATCTTCTCTGAACCCTGTCCAATGTCAGCACATCCTTTCTTACATAAGGAGCCCAAAACTGCACACAGTAATCCAATTGGGGTCTTATAGAGCCTCAACATCACATTCCTGCTCCTATATTCTATTCCTCTAGAGTTTGAGCCCGGCCAAAGCAACGTGTGTGTCCTTGAGCAAGGCACTTAACCACACAATGCTCCAGTCCACCCAGCTGAAAAATGGGTCCCGGCAAAAAAACGCTGGGGGTCAACCTTGCGATAGACTGGCATCCTATCCAGGGGGAGTCTCGTATTCTCAGTCACTTCATGCCTCAGAAACAGGCATAAGCACCGGTCTGATGAGCCACAAAGGCTTGAGACAGGATTTTGACTTTGACTGACCTTCTGATCCTATGTCACCTCTTTTTAATGATTTAATATAATTTCTTACCAATAAAGCCACGCCACCCCCCTCTGCCTACCTGCCTACCTGCCTATCCTTCTAATACACTGTGTATCCTTGGATGTTCAGCTCCCAGAGACATGCATCCTTTAGCCACATCTCATTGATGGCCACAACATCATACCTGCCAGTCTGTAGTTGTACGACAAGATCATCCACCTTATTCCTTATGCTGCGTGCATTTAAGTATAACACCTTAAGTCCAGTATTTGGTACTTTTTGCTTTGATTGCACTGCATCTCATCTCAATAGCTGCAAATTTGTCCCATCACCTGCCTGTCCTTCCTTTACTGCTCACTATCTTAGATTTATTTCTGTTTTCCCCCTCCTATCATTCTGGTTCCCATCCCCCTGCCAAATTAGTTTAAACACTCCCTAACAGCTCTATTAAACCTTCCTGCCAGGATATTGGTCCCCTTCGTGTTCAGGTGTAACCCATCCTTTTTGAGCAGGTCATACTTCCCCCAGAAGAGATCCCAATGATCCAAGAATCTGAAGCCCTGCCCCCTGCACCAGTCTCTCAGCCATGCATTCATCTGCCTGATCCTACTATTCTTGCCCTCACTAGCACGTGGCACAGGTAGCAATCCTGAGATTACTACTCTGGAGGTCCTGCTTCTCAGCTTCCTTCCTAACTCCCGGAAATCTCTCTTCAGGACCTCCTTCCTTTTCCTATCTATGTCATTGGTGCCATCATGTACCAAGACAGCTGGGTGCTCGCCCTT